>NW_025786306.1:0-19050 GCF_021130785.1 Homalodisca vitripennis
CTAACCAGCTTTGAAAGAGGGAAAGGTATATACTAATAATTTGAGTATTGTTCCGAAAGTTCCCTAACTATAACACTTAACACTTTTTTATTGAGTGGCTGGCCCCTAAAATAACATGTAACGTTGCTGTAGAAATGCTGAGCGTTTTGTTTGGTGGCTTTTTCAAAAATTTATTTTAAAAAAAAGTACTTAAGGTATATAAGAAAAATACTTACAATGCCTTAATTCAGCTTACTTTCGTCTTATCTTTTAACGTGAGATTGGTTGGTGTTTATTTTAAAAAACTACACATAAAAAAAAATGTTTTTTGAAAAAACATATTTTTTGAAAAAAAAAAAAATATTCTTTTTGAGACAGTTTTATTTTTTATCTAACAAACTAAACTAAGCATATATACAATTATTTTACAATTACCCATTTACCAATGTTAAACTATCCTTATGAATATATACAAATCATGTTATTTATATTTTGTAGTTTTTTTGACAAAAAAAACTATGCCGACATAATTAGATGGCGTCGGCCATTCAACGGTTCTTCGCCGTCAGTACATGTTTTTTTTCAGCATCTGTAACATAATTAATATACTATGTAAAAATATGAATATATTTTCTATTTTATTCATATTAATTAGAATATTAGTTTGAATAAAGTTAATTTATTATAATACGAATTATAGTTTTGATTCACGCAAAACAATAACATAAACCAAACTTTTTAGACTGATGTTATATGTGATAGAATAAGACTTTATTCTTACGCTGAAATTATGTGTCTCATCTTCTTCCATGAAATCAGGATCAATATCAGAAATCGTCAAAGAATTACTATCAAACAACAATAAAACGCTATCTTCATCCTAATACATGCACTTGATCGCAAACGTCGTTCAAGCTTCTGCCATTTCACCCTCTGCATTGAAAAACAGGCCAAGAGTCCATTCCAATTTTCAAGAACGAGCAACGAAATCCGTTGCAATCTCAAGCAATTATCATCTGATTTCCATCCTCCCTGTTTTCAAGCCAAAATTTTTGACACAAAAGCATTTCTCAAACAATTCCGAAAAAATTTTTGAAAAACCGTTAACGAAATTCTATTGTGTCCCCGAACAATTCCTGGGTTCAGGAAAAACAAAATCGACAATCCGAATGCTGTAACAGATCTCATTCCAACAATGTTGTCCGATGGTCCTGGAAAGGAGAAGAAACATGTGTGCTAAGCATATTCCTCGACCTTGTCCAAAAGGCTTTTTGACGTGTGGTGCATCATGCAAAACTGTAATGCACCAGTTGTGGACAAGTGGTAATTCGGGGTCCTGCACTGCACGACTGGAACCCCCCTCATCGTCTTATCTTCAGGATAGAGAGCAGTGCGTCACAGAATCGCGAATGCCATGTCAAGGATAAAAGTTGAAAATTGCCCTATGGTGTCCCCTCAGGGTATCAAGTATTAGGGCCAGTCCCTTTTTCAAATAATTTACGTCCAATAGGGTTTTGACGTTCCCCAATTTCCCAATCCAGAATGGAAAGGTTGATTTCCAATACGCTGACGACACGACTTGCTCTGCATCAGAATACAAAATCAAAACACGATCTCGAAGTGAAGGCATTTATTGATGTTTTTGAATTCCATCGCAATCGAAGGCATGGATTCTCAAAACTCAATCTGAAAACAAACAGCTCGAAATGCAAGAACGTCTCCATGAATTTTTGCCTACCGGCAGGCAACAAGACCGAAAGAACTATACGGCCACTGCCAGTAGATGGTGGACGATGTTCTTCTTGGGGGATGAAGCTGAATCCATTAAGTTCCTTGGAATGCACCTTTTGACTTGAGGAACTGGACATGGGACGATCAGCATTGAAAAGGTTATGCTCCAAGGTTTGCCTCGGGCATTTTTTTGTGTCCTGGGCGCAATCTTGCAAAATTTTTTTGTTCTTTGGATGTATTGAAAAATCGGCATATTCTTGGCCTACAGAACATGATACATCCACATCATCTGACTTACGGCTTAGAGACTGTGTGGGCAAGCTGTTCTAAGTACAGGAATTCCGAAAGAGTAATTATAGAACTCAAAAGAAAAGCTGTCAGGAATATCTTTTCAAAATTGAACCCTAGAGAGTCCGTGTAAAGATTCCCTTTAGGGAGCTTGATTGCTGACTTTACCCTGCCTTCTATTAGTTCTCGATGTCCCGCCCCTGTACTGTAGACTCAAATGTGAGTTTGCTGCCAGGGTAGGGAGTCCATCAGTACGAGACTAGAGGCAGGGACAACTTTAGAATCGACCAACACAGAACAATTGCTTTTGAACACTTGCCGTCACAAGTTGGTGTCAGAATAATCAATAGGCTCCCTGAAGTTATCAAAACAACTCGATGATCCAAAAAAATTCAAAGCTCGTCTAAAACACCTCCTGGTATCAAAGGCATTTTATTCTGTTGATGAGTTCATGATGTGCCGCAGGGATGAAAATTTTGAAAATTAAGAGCAACGAGAAAAATCCCTGGTTCTGATTATTGGCCTTTCATTAAATAATAATTTTAGTTGACAAATCATCAAATAACTGATGTATTTTTTGTACCATTACTGACGCTTGCAATGCAATTGTTGTAAATTGTTTTTTATGCAATAAAGGAATATTATTATTATTATTATTATTAGCTGCGAGAAGCCAAGATTGCGCCATCGACTGCCGGCTGCAACGAACGTCACGTCCAGCGACACGTAAACAAAGCGTCCGAAGTTGCTTTGTTATCAAGCTCATTCAATACATCTGACGCCTTCTAGCGGTGAATTGTGTTACTAAAAAACCCAAATAACATTGTAGAGTAGGCAAAACCCGTTTAAATACGGACAATGTAATATAATACCAATTGAAATGACAACCATGTAAAACTACGGGATTAGCATTCTTCGGAAGTTTCGCTGTTCCGTAAAATTACGGGATTAGCACTCTAAGTGTTAAGCCTAGACGATCTACATACACTTCTATCCGGCCTACTCTATACGATAGCCGCACAATGAATCTGACACAACCTCCGCTCTCCACTTGCTATCCTAGACAGGAATGGTCCTACCAGAACCTGTCCAGTAGAATTCCAGATAGTAGAAGGCTCCCATTGTTAAAGCTGTGACCTAAAGGTTGGTGCAGCTGGCTATCGTGTTTACGACTACTGATAGATTATGCGCCAAATTCAAATCTATAGTGGCACTCGACGCAACATTACAATGCATAGTATAATACTGTAGTAGCTGAGGCGATTGCCGTACTGACTGAGTTGGGTAAATTATATGATGTTAATTTTAGAAAAGCCTGTTCTCTGTCACACAACTCAGCGCTTGTCTTATTTCCATGAATTTAGTTATGTGAGGGACCTGAATGTGTCTGTGCCATGCACATTACGTGGATGTGTGTGTGACCTTACCCCCCTCCTCCCAATTTCTCAGTTCAGCCTTCACTGTCACAATGTATGTGTGAAAATCTTACAACCTGTACAGTGGTTTTCATGTTGCCTAAGGATTAAGACTAAATATTTTGTTTGTTGTTTGTTACAGTATATTAGTAAAATGAATTAAATTATAATGTATATAAGAGTATTTAAATGTGTTTGTATCATAAGTATCTCTTTTGTATTGATATATTATTTCTCGTAAGTTCCAAAAGAATGAAAACATGATCACATAAACTGGATTTAAAAATTGTTCCTGCTTCGCTTCAATGTATATCGTTTGCGTAAAGGTCTGTATTACAAAGAGATCGGTTATCATTTTGGGATCCATTACATGCGTGTTATTGACACTTGAATTTATTATTTTCAACTTTAATTTTTCTATTTGTAATACGTACTGTACGTGCGTATTTATCTTCTTATAATTACGTGTAGATAGGGATAGAGTGGCCTCCATATAATAACATAACACCTTCCCTCCTATACATACACCCAAAAAACCTTGTAACATAAAACTTTATGAGAATTTTGTATAACTATTCAATGCCTCTATCACAAGTTTAAACAATTATATGATTTTTAAAATTAAATAGTACATGAGGATATTTGAAACCAAAAAAATCAGCCACAGTAGAATACAAGTCAGTACTTAAGGGGTTAAGTGGTAATTTTGATAAGCTGTATTTCTCACTGAAGCACTATGATGCTAAATATTATGTATTCTTAACATGTTAGCACTCTCCGACTACATTACATTTATTTATAGTAACTTTAAAATATTCAAGCTCTTACTTGCCAAGTAAAAATTTTACTTTCACTTCCCCCAAAATAACCCTTTGCACGCCACTAATAAATCTATTAACTTACCTAAAACACTGAGATGAGTAAAAAAATTTTTCTTTCAGTTCAAAGCTAATTTTTTATTGTAACTTAATTGTAAAAGGTAAAAACAACAAAATTGCAAAACAGGGCATTTTTATAAACAATTAGCACATTTATTGATAAAAAAAGAACTATTTACAAAACTGTTTATTTCAAATCAATTTAAATTCAATTAAATACACCTCATAAATTTTATCTTGTAAATAAACAAGATAAATGTTTTAAACTAATCACAACACTACCACACGATGATGAATAATAAAGAGATACATAGTAGATGTGCACTCGTAATAACCGAGAAAACCGAGAATACACACCTTAAAATATGTTTGGTTATGTCTCTGTAGGAGACGCAGAACTGGCAAGCAGTTGGTCGGAGTTGGGCAAAGGGCGCTCCCCTCCCCCTACCTTTGATTGAAGGTTGTTTATAAATATTTCCTTGGTAAGCGTGATAAGCACGGAGCGTGTAGCAGGCATTTCGAAGGCCTTGTGTGAACTAAAAAACTCTCCAAGAGAATGTAATCTATAATATCGGATATAACTATATTTGGCGTTTTGGTCAAAGTCTACCATTGTAAATATATGTAATATACAGCATCGGAAGGGTTAAAAACCTAAATTTTAGGAACTTTTGAATGAATTATTGTATTTAAAAAAAATGAAACATTTGGTAATTGTGTCAAAAGAAGATGTAACAAAATTGTTTGCCTGTACAGGATTGGGAACATCGGTGGTTAAGTGAACCTCACCTCTGCTACCTCCCCACCCTGTGTGCCCAGCCAGAGACCGTTGTAGTACGAGGCCTTCAAAGACTCTACAGTTGCTGGCCGGACTGTCCTCGCAGTGTCAGAGGAAGCAGGGAACTGTCCCTCCAACTGTCTCCGGGACTCATTCCGAGTGTATCCCGTCAGGTAGGACTTCAGATGCTGACAGTATTGTGTCACATGTGGCGTGAAGTTTTGTGTCACCTATGGTATCAGTTATATTTCTAAATTGAATAAGTAGTCCCTTACCAGACCTGAGTTATGTAAGAAGATGGATTATTAAATTTTAATTCTCAATGGGCTTTTTAATTCTATTTTTGTATCCTTTCCTGAGGGAAGAGGACAGGTTTTTGTCCCCAGGCACTTAGTCCTAAAAAGGACCTTTGTGCCTCCCTTACATTTAATTTTGGTGGCCCTCGAAAAAACGAACCCCCCCGGAATGCTTATTGCGCAAAAACCGTCGTCAGATTTTAAGGGCTCCTGTTGCTCTAATGTCCTTGGGGCTGAGGAGATATGCTCCCAAAGTATCTTTTTCCCGAGTCTCTACGATGGAGCAGGACAATCCAACCCAAATGTGCTCCGCTGACTCACCTCCTCTTCTCGACAGAGTCTAACCATTACGCTGCTCTGACTGAGGCCTACCTTCATAAGGTGCTTCCTCAGAGGGCCATGTCCTGTCAACATTCCTAATATCATCTTATATCCTCCCTTAATTCTGGTCTAGGAGAGCTGTCCACGCCTTTTGCATAAGGAGAGATAAACATTTTCGGATAGTCCTTTTAACCTGAGGAGGTAAAGGTCCCCTCCTTCAAGAAGAAGAGAACAGGTTTTGGTTATTTCGTCTTCGGACCTGCTGCAGCCTGGCTTTGGTGGGAGTAGACCTTTCATGTAAGTGTATGGTACCAGTATTTGCTCTGACACCGTTCGTGGCCTCCTTCCTCCACTTCCATCTCTTCAGCGGTGCTTTTTTTTCCGTGGTGAACCATCTCAGATTGTCTCGTGAAGTCCCCTCTTCCCTTGTGGTTGTTCTGTGTTTTCCTTGTGTTTTCCTTTTTGTCATGTTCTTAAGCTGAACGTTTTCCAAACTTGTAGCCTAATCCATGGACCCTCGCTTCTCAAGTTTGTTTACTGTACCCGCGCAGTCGAGCTTGCCCAGGGTGAGTAAGTACAGACTTTCCCCGTCGTTGCTCCTACGCAGCAACATTCCATTCCTCCCGACAGACAATAGCTCTTTATTTTGTCCTTTTAGGAACTTCAATTATCTTGTACAGTAGTTTCGTGTATACTATCAGGAAGATAGACATAGTTGCAATTCTTGGCACGAGGGATTTCTTCCTCTGGTACAAATCTGTAGACTGGCCCCTTCCCAAGGCTTGAGGGAGTCCTTGCTGTTCCCTTTAAGAAGGCCATTCACGTTTTTTTTCGGTGTTTTTCACAGGGTGAAGATTAAACCCCTTGTCCCTCCTGTTAATAAACCGTAGAATCTTGGAGAGGTAGGTGACCCTCCTGTCTCATCCACAATAGCTCCCAGGATGAAAGCTCCTGGATCTCCTCCATCTGTTCCGTTGTGAGTAGGGTTTTCAAGGAAAAATTGGAGTGTAGAACCTCCACCCGTTATAGACTGCCTACCTGCTTGTTTGTAAGAAGGTTTCTTCTGGGGTTGTCCAGAATTGCCCCTTGTGTTTTTCCCCTTGTCTTCTTTCGTTCCTTTTGTTTTTTTTTCCTCCGATGGGCCTTCCGAGTGGATCCATCAGAGTGGAGGTCTTTTTTGGTTTGTCTTTCCCTCCTTTTGTTTGCTCAATTGTTTGTTTTTTTTTTTCCTGTCCTGGAATTGGTTTTTAAGGCCAATTTTCCCTGGCTTCTTCTTTGAGAGTACCCTCCTTTTTTGAAACCAGACCATGCGTTTAGCCTGGCGCTCCCATCATAGTTTTAGGCAGTACTGGGGAGCTGTCTTCCCTCGAACTTGTTGCTTCCCTCTTTCCTTCTTGGTGATCCGCCCTCCACAGTATTGCATGCTTTCCTTCATCAGTTTCGACTCTGACCTGAGGTCCCGGAGGGTTATTTTGGACTTCTACTAGGAAGTCCGCCTGTGTTTTTAGGGTTTGTTCAGGATTTGCTAGGGTCAGAGGCCCATCATCAATCCCTCATATGTTTTGTTGAATTTTCATTCTTTTTTTGAGTGCTACAAAGAGCTCTTCTGGTTTTGTTTAGTCGGTTTTTTAAGATTGTGTAGCTCATTTTTCGTGTTTGACTGCCCCCCGCGAAGTAGCGGAGATTCTAAAGGGTCACCCCAAGCATTGTCCCGCTCTACTTGGGGAAGGGCTAGGTTTAAACTGGAGAGTCGCCAGGTATCCAGAGTTCACATATTTACGACCAAGCTCTCCCTTGATCACGCAGCCCTCGGCATATGCTGTTCCACCTTGGCTTGGATACAGAAGGAAATCTAGATTTAGGATAGTTTAAGATAGATTGTTGGGAATTTTACCCGACAGGTGAGAGTAGTAAGAAAAGAAATTGAATGTTGTGGGATAGTTTACAGAAAGCCCGCCAGATCAGCTCAGCCTGATCGGAATAATCAAAGAAGACAAGGTTTGGATCAGGCAGTTCCCAGGTGCAACGCGCACGAAAAAATACAGCACTTTAGAAGAGAGAAGGTGGCTGTGCATGTGCTTCGTGGACGCTCTGGCTAGGCACATGTGTTGGGGTATGAAGACCCCGCCACTTCCGCACCCTTCTCATGGGCTTACATGTACTCAATATCACGAAAACTGTTGATCGTTTGAGATACAACAAAAATTGTTTATAGTAAATTTTTGGAAAATAACGATGTAACAACAATTCTTTTTTCTCTGGCTTCATAATTAACGGAATTGTGAATTTCTTTAAAGTGCGAATGTTCGTTATATCGTAACAAGAGGTTGTACCTAAGCCAACCAATTATCTTAGGTGAGATATTTACAAATATTGATGATTGCACAAATAAATACAATAAAGTTCTGTATTATTAATTTTGAGGAAATTAATGTTATCAAAATTTTATTTCAGGAATAAAGAATATAAATTTTGGAGCATTGATTTTTAATACTTAACGTTCCTAACTGTTGATTTTAATGAGGAACTCAAACGGCTTGAGAGCGTTTAGTTAACCTTTTGATTTTTTTCTTTGTAAGTGCCCTAAAAAGTGAGTTTTTAAATTTTGTTTCTTTTATTTGATTTGGATATATTGCAGGAGAGGTGTTATGAAAAACACTAAATTTTACATGTTTGTAGTCTCCTGTGTATTTATACATAAATTATTCTAATTATGCACAAAAGTTATTATATTTACAAAATATGAATATAAAATAAAATACTGTTGCTTGACAAAATATAGCTGGTAACATAAAAGTGAGATTATAATATGTATCCAGAATTGTACACAGATAGAAATAGAATCAACTGATTACTTGGAACAGCTGATTGAATGCTGCCATTCGGCAGTAAATTGGCTTAAAAAGAATTACACTGTGGGTAATCTAGTGGGAATGACAAAAACTACAAGAAAGTGTTTTGTTATCTATTCCGCTAGATCACATAACATATTCAGGCGTGGGTTTATTCATAACAAAACATTATTGTGAAACAGTGTAGCAACATAGACTTCACGGGTATCGGGATTACTGCAGACGGCACATAGTGCACTCCCAAATTCGTTTCGCTATTACTAGTCAAAGAGGCAAGAAAAACAGCCAATGAAAAATAGTATAATAAATAATTTGTAAACAATCTGAGTACAATCATATGACATTTTAACGGCAAACATGTAGCCTATCAGAATTGAAATGACCTGTAGACTTGAAATTCTGACATGCAATCTCAGCAGAAAACCGTTGTAGCGGTCAGCCTGGAATTTAAAAATTCCCACCACGGCAAACTTGTGCTTGTGACGAATAGAGTATGGTAGGCTAGCGATCAGGTTTCTTCTTCTATGGGGGAGCCTATTGCCATGCACTTAAGCCTCAAGGGCCTTTTGTGCACCCCGAAAACACACCATGAGGCCTACCAGTCTATGATTTCAGCAGTTCCACAAACCACACGAAAACAACCTATCAGGTCCTCCTGGGGAAATTCACCACCCTTGTTCAAACTACCAAAGATGGTATACCGCTCCCTTGCTATTGTAGGACTATCAAAGAGCAAGTGTTCGGCAGTTTCATCCTGCTCATCACACATTCTACAGAGAGGATCCTCCCGAGTATGCCGATTCAGTGAAGATGCTTGCTCAGGTGACCATGTCCCATAATCAGACCTATAATCCGAGAAGAACATTGATCTACTTAGTGAGAGGTCAGACACCACTCTGGAGGAAGGCGACTGTAGTACCATTCTGCTCATTCTCATCCATTTACTCAAACAGCTGATTCCTCTCCCCGCGCTGTTCCTGCCGAGTTCAGACGTGGACGAGTCAAGTAAATTCCAGTGCCAACAAACAAACCCGGTCATCTTCTAAACTTAAGTATCTTAGATAAATATATTTATAAGACTATATTTTTTCGTGACTGGCATCAATTAAGATGAAATTAAATTATTTTTTATTTAGGAGAACTTGGACGTCTGGAAATGGGCAGGCGGCTATAGAGTTGTAACTAGTTGGTGGATGGGAAGTGTGTATAATATTTTATAAATTGGCATATTTAATTCGCATACTTTTAAATTTTATTATTTTTAAATTCAAAATTTAATTTTAAGCAATCAAGGCTGGCTGGAGCACAAAAGGCCTGATCCCAAGACCTCTGGCATTCTGTGCGTAGTCTACTGTGTAATGGACGGGATCGAACCTAGCTACTCCTTATTATGTCCCACTGTTACATGACACATGGTAAGGTGTATTCCTACCTGGTGTCTAAAACAAAAGCTAGTCTCTGTATGATGATTGAAGATCAGAATCAGAGTCTCTTTCATAAACATCAAGTTTAGAAAGTGTGTCATATTAACTTAAAAACAATACAATGTTAAATATTTACAGAGTTGCATCATTTCTGTACATAAATTCATCAATGGAGTAAAAAGATTTGGTCAATTAACCAGTCTTTCAGTTTCTTCTTTAGAGTCGTTGGTAGACTATTCTTGAGGCTTGTTGGTAGGGCATTGAAAAAAATTTGCTCTGGCAATAGGATGGCATTTCTCTGGAAGAGTTCTAGGCGATGTGCAGGTAGGGTAAACTGTTGGGAATGTCTTGTATTATGTTGATGTATGTGGCTAAATCTCTGTAGATTCTCTTGTACAGCATACATAATTACTTCAATTATATAGATGGAGGGTACTGTGTGTATTCCCCATTCACTGAATGCATCCTTGCATGACCTCTCTTGGCTTCAGCCCAGCTAGTATCCTTACAGCACGCTTTTGTAGAACTAAAACTCTCTGGAGATTCCCTCCTGATGTGCCTCACCAAACCAAAATTCCATATCTTACACAACTTTCATTGCATACAAAGCTCAAACCCAGTTTGCTACATAAAAACTCCACTTGGGTAGTCCACGACAAGCATTCATCTATAACTACACCCAGATGTTTTGTTGTATAGACTTGCTGTAAGTTTGGCAGTGGTGATAGCTCGTCTTTCTTTCTTCCCAGTATAAGTTGTTTGGTCTTGGTTTCGTTGAAAACCAAGTCATACTTATGACAGTATTCTTGTGCTAAGTTAACTGATATAAAACTTTTGATTTCTAGTTGCTCTGTGGTGCTATTACAAGTCAGCAAAACTGTATCATTAGCAAACATTACAGCATAACTACAGTCTTGAACATATTTCGGAAGGTCAAGGGTGAAGAGCACAAACAGGACTGGTCCTAGGACAGATCCCTTGGGGGACACCTCTTTCCATAGATGTCAGCCATATCAAAATAAAGCATTTATTTCCCAACAATGATCACGATGAAGTACTGATACCCGACAGAATATACAAAACTGGAAGATATTTAAAACTCATTCTGTATAAGTAAACAATTGACTATAATAAATGAACAATGTGTGATGTTCTACTGAAATATGCATTTGTTGTAGGGTAGTTGTGGATCACAGTGAGGCCAGCCTTGTGAGAGAGCATGCAGCGCTGCCTACTGGCCAACATTGTCAAGAACTCTTCTTCCAGGTAATTAGATACATGTGTAACTTTGATTGAGGTCGGATTATATCTGCTCCATGTTGGTTAAACCATTTTTTTTTTTCAGTTCAGAAATGTTGCTGTCTAGCCCCATGTTGTTTGCGCCATTTTGTGTAGGTTTGTTTGCGGCTTCACGTTGGTGGTCAATTTGCTACTGGTCGAGATGTGGGTAGCACCACTTTGGTGTGGTACATTTTAAGATGTCAGAATGTCCCACAACATTTTTAGAATCAATTTATACTGGATTTATTTTCAATTTTATAATGAGTCGTGTCTTGCGTCATTTATTGCCCAATGTAGGTGGTGTCAATTTTTTTTAAAAGGTGTTAAACTCATTTAATGAATTCCATAAGAGTTAAATTATTTAGTATTTAATCTTCATTATATGTTTTTAGGTGCACTATACTCATTCACGTTATAGAAGAAAACACTTTATTACAGTTCACATTTACTCAAGACATGTTTGCTCAAGTTCACCAATTCTTTTATAATTTACTTCAGAAATATAATTTTTTTATAGGTAAATTTGTTTTCTTACATTACATTGTACAAATGTACACTCATTTATTTTCTATTTTACCAGGAAGCAATAAATATAAAACAAATTTGATCATCTATATGCAGCTCCCATAGTGACGAGGTGTTTTCACTTGGAATGCCAATTCAGAAAAGAGACGATGTTGGGCGAGAGTGGGGGATAACGGAAGTTGATCTCTTCCACTTTCAATCCAAGGACATAAACTAATAAATTTGAAATCTTGGTTTTATACAGTTTATAAAATACAAATTTCTTTTGTAATCGCTACAATTTAAACTATTTGAATTTTACTTCAATATAACATTATTTGATTTTTACCCTATTAGTTTATTGTAACGTTCACAACCTGTTTTAATGTCACCATCAGTAATGAGGCTAAATTATGAGAATTAATTGGACTTTATCCGCCTTATAATTTGCTGTGAACTTCCACTAATTTGTACTGCATATTACCGATCTGTCACAACTTCATAAAACCAGCTTTTCTAATTCTTTTTACTCTTTGTGCTCCGAATATATTTTTAGATATGATTGACGTAAACAAGCTGTACAACACCCATGGAACTGAAATATTGACCTGTCTGCATCAATTGTATTTCCCTACTTCAGTTTGCCAGGTCTGAGTTTCAGTTAAAAGTTTCTTATCAATTTGGTACATAATATTGAGAACCAAACTTTATTAATGCATTAGAAAACATCATTATTCCGGAAGTCTCGCTTGGCAGCTGCTAGCAATATGGACTACACCGATCTCATTCTGAAAAAAATTGGTAAAGAAACCTCAAATATAAACACTGTACACAAATAACTGATTTCCAACATCTTCAGTCAAAAATGAACACAAAAGTTTCATGTGAAACTTCAAGTCCATACTTCACATCCTTGTAAAGATATCCTGCTGACTTAAGCTTCACAAAAAACTCAGCCAAATTCCATGGCTGAACTGTCTTACTTCAGCAAAAGGTAAAACAGTATAACGTTAAGAGGTTAAAATACCATCTTTAATATCTTTTAACAAAAAACTATTTAACATTAGAGTTTGTTTGTATAAATTTAAGTTTGGAATATATGAAAATTACAACACAGTGAGACTATGTATATATGTTTTGTTTGCAGGAGTTGGCGGGTGTCTGCAAAGAAGATAAACTTGTACCAGGAATTCCGGGACTCTATCACTCTGGTCTCATTGACAAGCCCGTCCACACATACAGGTAGAGAAGACTCTAATTAAGATTGCATATTATGATAAGTACCAGGAGTTCTGGGACTCTTGTCAGTTTAGTCTCATTGACAAGTCCCTCCACACATACAGGTAGTGGGTGACGCTAATTCAGATTGCATATTATGATAAGTACCAGGAGTTCTGAGACTCTTGTCAGTCTGGTCCTCACCTACAAGCCCGTCCAAACATACAGGTATAGGTGACCCTAATTAAGATTGCCTATTACAATAAGTACCAGGAGTTCTGAGGACTCTTGTCAGTTTTAGTCTCATTGACAAGTCCCTCCACACATACAGGTAGTGGTGACACTAATTAAGATAGCATATTATGATAAGTACCAGGAGTTCTGGGACTCTTGTCAGTTTAGTCTCATTGACAAGTCCCTCCACACATACAGGTAGTGGTGACACTAATTAAGATAGCATATTATGATAAGTACCAGGAGTTCTGGGACTCTTGTCAGTTTAGTCTCATTGACAAGTCCCTCCACACATACAGGTAGTGGTGACACTAATTCAGATTGCATATTATGATAAGTACCAGGAGGAGGGAGAGGGTGAGCTTCCTCAGTCTGAATGTGCTATACAATAAAGATTTTCTCTTTTAATTCAGAAAATTTCAAATACAATCATAAATATTTTCCTTAACCGTCAACAAGTGGTTGGTGATTTTCGGATGTGCACCCATACTTTAAAAATGGTATAAAAATACAAATGTACTATAAACCTATATGTATTATATCTGATTTTTCCAGAAGAATCTGTAGATAATTATGGTGCATACAGTTATTTTACTTTTAAAAAATCCTGGAGCCAAATTTTGTTTAAGTATTGGGAGTGTAATGTGGCCAAGAATGATAATATCATATTATTTATTTAAAATATGAGATAGCCAAAATATTTTAAATTGTGTATAGTTGTCATTATGTTGCAGAAGCCAGCTCCGGGATGTTGTACACTCACCCGAGATTTATCAGGGCTGGCCTGTTGGCCTGGTCAACAACCTGATGGCCTCTGCCCCAGACAACACACTTCAGCTGGTAGTGTCGAGTGGCCTTGCCGATGCTATGTGTAGGTGAGGTCCAGTGGCGTAGCGAAGGGGGGGGTCCTGGGGGTCCGGACCCCCCCCGAAAATTTTAACACATAATAAAAAATAAAGCATGGAGCAGGAGAAAAAATGAGAGTTATCATTACTCTTGTCTATAAACATTAAATTGATTGATTTAATTGATTAAAGGTGACCGCTGTTAAATATATAATTGTCCCTTTCGTTTAAATCATAAAGTATCAAATGATACTTTTGGGCTCGGCCTTTCGGACAGTGTAGTGTAATCACGGTATTTCTATAGGGGCGCGGTCACGTGACGTCGCAAAAGTAACCTAAACCGTAACACGGCGAACATTCGACCTACAGCGCTCGTTGTGTCAACAACTCCTGGAGCAACATGAGCGACATCTTCAAAAAGATGGGACAGCGTGCCTTTGGAAGCGCCGGGCAGCCAGCTAAGAGGCCTAGCTCTCCACCTGCCGGCTCGGAGCCTAAGAAGGTCGCTGCTCCAGCAAAGGGGCCTTTTTAAAGGCCACAACGTCACCCTCTGCTACTGTGACACCTTGACCAACCTACGGCTTAGGTTTCTACGCCCAAGGATACCCTTGCTGTTCCTGGACAGTGTTCCGGACTGGCCTACCCACGCCAAGAAGTTGGAGGAGTTAGCGCCGCGACGGCCTGACGACAAACATTCCACTGTGCTCACTATCGCTTGAAAGTGACCACCGTGGAGGACTTCAGGGCAGTAACAGCGGTACCTATGTTTCCAAGAAGCTGCCCTTCTACACTCACAACCTTGGGCATGAAAAGAATCGCTTAAGCGTTGTGATCAGCGGACTGATGTCTTAAACTGACGAGGGCTTCGCCGTCGACGAGGTTGCACGACTTCGGACAGCCAGGGGACCTACCAGGAGCCTGGATGATCACGCTGACCAGGGGACAGTGAGTGAGAGAACCCTGACACCATGCGAGCTTGCCAAATCTACAACGTGACAAGCCTGCTCCATGTCAGGGTCTCATTCACTGTCTACAAGAAGCCGGTCGGCCCGCCGCAGTGCTACCGGTGCCAAGGTTTTGGTCACTGCTCCGGCAACTGCAGGAAGCCGAGAAAATGCGTCCCCTGGGGGGAAAATCATCTGAAGATGAACTGCCCCAAAGTCTCGTCGGAGAAGGGTCACTGCTGCAACTGTGGCGGCGATCACAACGCCAACTATCGTGGCCTACAAGGAGGCCAGAACGGCAGCAGCTGTCCAGTTAGGACCGCAAGTCCCGGCCAACCAAAACCAGCGCGGGACGAGTCACCTGCGGACTCCGAATCGGAGAGTGAAAGCTGAGGACGACATGCCGCAGAAGAAGAAGCGCCGGAGGAAACCCCGGAACCCAGCAAACCGACAGCCTCGCCAGCCGGCATCTGTGGCTGACCTTCCGGTCACACAGTGGCCCAGGGCGACTCCCAGGCAGAAACTAGAGTGGCAACCTACACCAGCCACTCCGCCCTCAACAAACGGAGGCGCCAGCAGCTGATGCAGCAGCAGAAGCAGCCGCTCCCGCCCAGCGCAGCCTTCAAGCCGTTGATTTTATTGTCATTAAACGATTGTAGGACTGTAGGTCCACGCCTAGTTTGACGAGGGTGGATGGCGTCACTTTTCCGCAGGGTAGGACAGTTAGTCCACGCCGACACCTGCGGACTAACTGTCCTACTTTTCCAAAAACTGACCTGGCCGTGCATTAGTTTTTCTACCTGCACTTATTTCTTTATTCTGGTCAGTGATGCTTCCACTACATTCGCACAGCGTACTGCTAAAGCAGTAAATATTAACAACAGTTTTACTCAGGCTATCCACATATGAAGTGGATTACTAAAAGGGATTATATCTTAACGAATTCCATATAGCCATTATATTACTTTCTTATTTAATTTGGCATTGTCCTAATGAATCATAAACATCTTCAGTAAGTTTGTATTAGTTATTCCTTATATTGGACCATCGTTTGTATAATACTGTATATACCAGTAGACACGTTACTCGTAGTACACGTCAATTGAAATGGATGGTTTATTGTTTTATTAACATTGTTAATAGTTAAAATAACCATTTAGTTCATATCTAATATATCATTTTTTAAGTTGTAGCCTACCAAATTAAGTTAAGTAGATACGAAGAAAAAAATATTTATTACCTTAAATAGTGGCTCTTGGCATATAATCCAAACAGTAAACAAAACATCTGCCTACACAGACATACTAACTTACATAATAGTGACCTTATGCCGCTAACCGATACGTTGTAAATATCACTCAAACAGGAATTCGATGAACGGCTAAAGAATTTGTCTAGTTTCATTCAAACTTCCAATTGCTATTCATCGCTATATCTCGCTGCAAAAAAAATTAACGTTATTTCAAATAGTGATCCCGGAACGACAGGAGATACCATGTTTAATTACTAGCAGTTATAAGGACCTCAAACGCTCCAAATTCTTAAATTTATTCTTAAACCTTATTAGTTTTATTCCCCTTTAAAAAAAATTAAATACTGTATAAAGCGTTAAAAGTTTTAAAACTTTGATGTTTGTAGTTATTAAAAAAGCCCCTAGTTAATATTGCCTTTGTTTTCTCGAACAAGGTACATACAAACTTCTGACGAAGCCTGACTTCTGTCAAAAGTCAAATAAAGTATGCGTTTTTAGATAACTATATAAAAGTTAATATTAGTACATTTCCTATTGATGTCTGCATACAGTAACTCAATTACATGCATACTCCAATATTTACTAAAGTGTACAGTTAAAAAGTTAGCACTTTTTAAATAACACTTTCTCTAGTTTTATTTATCCTAAATATTTGTTCTTACTTGTGCTCAACAGTGGTCGACAAAAAAAGTTTGAAATAAGAAAGTGTTATTATCCAAGCTTACCTCATATGCTTTCACAGCGACTAAATGTAAGGTTAAATTTATTGATTGTGCTACTATAAACAAACAAATGTTTACACAGAACAATTTGACTAAAGTTAACAGGCTCTTATACTATTATATAAACGTCCTTCTTCTCTTTACCCCTGATTTTTCTGTGCATTCTTACGATATTTTTTAATCGTTTTTCTCCTAGACTGGAGCGAAAACGTATCCAGATAAAAGCAAAGACCACTATAGATCGTTTACAGAACATTCAAGTTAGAAATGGCGTAACTAACCTGACTTTTATTTTATGTAATATAATTTTTGTTATTCCATTCCTTTTGCAGCTGGTCTTATTGTACGTGTAACCTGAAAACTATTTAGCATATATACGAGTTTAGATCTCGGAAACATCCATTCAAGTGCTGCAGTGGTGAGTACGCAAACGATTCCCATTAGTCAACCCTCCCTCGTCTAAAAGGAACCAGTGAGTCGGACAGTGGGTCCCCAGGAGCCGGGACCCCTGAGTGGACACCACTGTCCAGCGACCCTTTTTTTTTAAGGAAAACAAAAAAGGAGTTAGGTATAGAAATGCTTCCGGCAGTTTTATGACCGTGGACCTACAGTCCGTTTACCTCATTAAACTGTAGACGTGTATATAATTATCGAAAAAATATAAATAAAAAATCACTTTATTCGGGTTCGGAAAATACAATTGAAAAACTGTACTGGATTAGAACTTTAACCTAATTTGGATCTTCAGTGATTGAGGTAAAACGTGGTGTTTTTCGATTGGAGTTAGGACGGCGATTTTTATAATAATTAAACTGTACACTGTACCTATATAATTTATCCAAGAAAAAAAAATCACTTCCGGTCCGCTAATACCGAAGAAGAAGCTCTCTACAGATTCAAGTTTTGAGACGATTTTGGATTTCAACTGGTTGAGTGGTTGAGTCAAAAGTGGTACTTAGAATTATGTTTAGGACGTTGATTTTAGGTTATTAATTCAAACGCCGACTACAATCAACACCATATGAATTATCGAGGAAACAAAATAATAAAAATCACTTCCGGTCGGAAAATACCGAGGAACAGCTCTACTGATAAGAAGTTTCCCCAACTACATTGGATTTTCACTGACTGAGGTATTATTTTCATTTTCCCTTAAGTATATTCCGATCGGAGAGTGGATTATTTTTTGTTTTTATTTTCTCGATAATTAATATATTTAATAGTCCGGCGGTCGGCGTGAATTATTACCTAAATCAGATGTCCTACACAAAATTAGAAGTAACCCATTTTTTTACCTCAACCACTCAATCAAGAACATCTATAAATCGTCAAAACTTGAATCTGTAGAGAGCTTTTTCTATAGGTATTTACCGACCCGGAAGTGAGTTTTTGTGAATAATTATATAGGTAGTCGAGTTACAGTTTAATGATAACAAAGAATCGTCATCCTAACTCAATCAACAAATACCATGTTTTCACCTCAATAACTGAAGTCCGAAAGTAGTTGAAGTTCTAATCATTAGAGTTTTTCAGTTGTATTTATATTTCCTGACCGAAAGGGATTTTTTTAAATTTTTTTCCGATACTTAGGTACTCGTCTACAGTGTAATGAGACAAAAAATCGTCATTATAACTCCTTCATAAATACCGTCCAATCAATTGAAATCCCAAAGTACCCGAACTTTCTAATCAGTAGAGTTTTTTCCGGTTGCAATTTCCCGATTGTTAGTTTTGATCTGTACCCGAGCAACGCTAGAAAATTGCCCTCCTTTTCTAAAGGGTTTTTTGTTTGGCCGTCAGTGGTCCCAATGTCCCCGAAGGGGTGTTTCATTTTCTCACACAGAATATAGTTTGTCAATTTATACGCTTGAGTGAAGGTCTGTTTTGTTCGTCTCCAAGTGAATGCAAACATCACATTGGTGCCTTCTACTTGGCCAGAAGCGTACTTCGTAAAGTTTCTGTAGCTATTACAAGAAAATTTGTGGGTACTAGAGTTGCTGTGAGAGTTAAAAATTTGCCTATTACATCTTTCTCTCTCTCTTATAAGGTGTAATTACTAAAGCCCATATTTTTTGGTATTTACCATTT
>NW_025786307.1:0-17060 GCF_021130785.1 Homalodisca vitripennis
CACTAACCGTCGGAATGATCTGTTTTATGTTTGTCTAAAGTTGTCGTTACACGAATGCTCCGGTGAGATGCTCGACTGTTTGTTCAGCCGCTCTCTCAAACGGTCTGTAAAAGATGCAACATGGAACTCCAACAGTGCTCATTCTAGTTTTAATTGCTCCATCCGTGTTCGCGTGGCCGCCAAGAACCTTCATTTTTTGTGTTAGAAAGGACGTCTGTTTTACTGTTCCTGCGATAATTAAAACAGCAGTGTAAAGGCTTTATTTAAGTGTTGTGTTTGGAATACGTTGTTCTGTTGGTTGCTATTATTAAAATTGTACCACCAAGTTTTGTAATCTTATTATACAGAATTAGCCGTGAACCCTGTTAATCTAATCATGCTAGTAAGTTGAATTTTAAATCTATATTCATCGTTTGTTGGTGACGATGGAAGGATTGTGAAGGAAACATGGAGTTTCCGGAAATTTCCATCTTTCATGATACAAAAACATAACTCGACGTTTCAAGATCTTTGAATCTGGCGATACTGTGTCAGCATTTCATATTTGTATTTCCAAAAAAGGATAGTTGCCCTTTCAAATACAGCGTAGTAGGCTACGCTATAGGTAAAGAGAGATTGATCTCACAACAAAACATATACATGATAAACTTCTATGACTAACAAGCAATTTGTTTCAGTTCAGTGTGTTTTGCGTTTGTCTCATTGTCAATACAAATATTATTTGTTATCTCCTTAACATTTAACTTCCACGTATATTCTAAATTTTCTATTTCAAACTGGGTAGGGTTGAGAACTAATACCTTGGTCATTCCCTTTATAACAGTTGTTAATACATGTAAGGCACTACATTCTACTGTAGGATAAAGATTATTTATTCTTCGTCCATTGTCAATTAAGCATGTGTTGTATTTCAAACCTCACCAAAACAAGCCCAAAGCAACCGTATTTAGGTGTTTTTAAAAGTTTTTTTGGGGTTAGCGCGCCCTAGTAAAATACATGCAAAAATATTGTATTATACTGATGTAAATTTATGTTTTATAGGAGTTCCTATAAAATCCCTCGTGTATGTTCTTATATCGTACCTAGCTTAGGGAAAGAGACACCCGAAAAAGACCCCCAGGCAAAACGGGTTACTCCAGAAGTGGGTGGAAAGCGCTAAAGGAAACCAAGTGTACCAAAGTCTGAAGCACATCTGGAAGTACCAAATTATTTATGTCAGTGAATGAGGGAGGAAGACGTTAAGATACCAACATCCATCTTCAGATTATTTCAAGTAATCTCCAAAAAGACGTAGTCCGAACTTTCCGTGGTGGGGTTAAAACGGTGCTGTCAGACAAAAGTCCTATAAATCTCTCTGTTGGTATTGTAAAAAAGTGCAATTACGTATCAACAAGAACAGAACAATACGAATGTTTGAGTACATGCTCCAGGTCCACCTATTCTCTTACGCGCAGAATGCTGAAATCTGATGCTGTCACAAACCTTTACTTCTGAAATCTGAGGAAATCCAAATAATGATCGTCACGTCAAGTTTTTTGGCACCTGATGGTATACAATGAGAATACCATCTGTCACCAAACACTGCAGTTTTTCTAGTCTAGGTGTTCTCCCGATGTCGAAGCGCGATGGAAAAGAGTTCGTTTTTAATTTCTTCGTCGGCACCCTATTTTTTTATTCCCTCTCAGACGAACGTGACTCCAGATTTCAGGAGCTCGAGTCTGGGACAGCATCAGAATTTAAAATAGATGCAACGTAGAGAGGAAGGTGAACTGGTGAGCTGTCTAGCTCAACCTATTCGTAATTGAATTTTAAAACTCCTCCCCAACCATGCCTGCGTATTTATGTGTAACGGAGAACATGTAAACACTACATACCTATTCTTAACGTTATACATGGAGGGATTTAATTATATTGTGAAACTATTGGGCCAAGTCAGCAGATGTGTATTAACTACAAAGACCACAGATGTACTACGTATTGATTCTTACTCCTGGTGTAATCATTGTTCAATTTCACCCCCACGCACCAAAAAGGAAAAACTCCTAATCGTCTCTTGTATATAACAATTGTTCAGTATAACTCGTGTAAGTCCAACTTTATTTCAGCTTGTAAAAACGGAAAAGTAGCCCTTTCGACTTCGTACGACGACAGTTTTCAGGTTACTTGATTCAGTCATTCAGCCCGTCGATTCCAATTAATTACGCGAAACAACGCATATGGTCTCTCTCTCAACCGCCATAAATTGGAATCCAAGTTTGTTGTTTTTTTTTTGGTCGGTTTCATTTTGGTGTGTCAAATACAATGTCAATTTTCCTCAGCATTTGGATTTGTGGGTGTCCTGCATGTTTTTATCATCCACGGATAAAAGGTCATTATATTAGTAACCTGGAGGCTGGTAAACGATCAATAGGCACTTTCCGAAATAACCGAATAAGTATTGTCCTGAATGTATCGGCTAAATCGATAAAGACCGGATTATAAATCGCCATCCACGAATAATCTAGGAGCAGAAAGCTAGTTTGATTTGTATAAGCACACACCAACCTAGTTTCGTGAAACGGGTTAGTGGAAAGTTTCGCTTAAGAATAGAGAGGCGATGATCAATCACCCACGTTCTCGCTGGTGTCAACTAGGATGGTACCCGAAAGGGTTTAAAATATCTCCATTATCTCTCTATTTCCCAATCATCGTATGTTTTAAACATGGCAAGTCTAGAAATAACCGGCGACACGATTAAAAGTAGTGATACAAGAGTCAGCCAACGAGTTTTAAAGAGACCGGACAGCCGCCAATTTTAACCGGAATAATCACTATTCCGATACGGCTCCGAAGTAATTCTGAGTTGGAGCGAAAACTGTTGCCAAGAATGTGTTTGGGTCGAGGGAAGTTGGGAGTATTGACGAGTCTTATGAGTTACGAACATTCGATGATTCTGTCTTTGGTTATATGGCCGCTTTTTTTCATAGTCGATTACCTAGAACTGTAAGTTTGATTATTACGATTATTGTTATTGTTTTGGAAAGAAACATCAGAACTTGAGAAGACTGACAGGAATTTTGATTCAACTATTAGTCCTTTCCATATAGATGATTGGTTAGATACATATTTCCTTGTACAGTGTATAGCCATTGAACAGTGTTTTTAGTATATAAACTTTCCCTGACGCAATGCACTCCTGACCATTAGTTTTATAAAACCCACTTCATAACTAGCTTGATAATATACTTTTAAACGTTAATTGTATCCCCACAGTTTGTTACAACATTTGTTACATTTACAGTAGTATGCGGAAAATCCCGCACAATAAACAAATTTTAGTGGTAAAATTCCATATCTAAAACCCTAGGCAATGATAAAACGATAACAGGTCAGAATTAAATATTCGTAAAATGTGATAAAGCCGAAATGTCATTCCTTACCGATACAAAACACTCAAATCATCCTTATTTGAACACAGTGTTATTGAATATGTTTTGTTCGAGACCCTCCTCAAATTACCCGTCCAGCTTAGATACTAATTGTCCCAATCTAAATCCTATCTCGGTGTAAAAATGTTTGCATCATAGCTAGAAATATCTGTGAAGGAAACAGGAATTTTTGGACATTTGGTCCAACGGTCAGTAATAAAAACCAGTATCCACTAACTAAATTTTCGAGATCTGCCGTCTGATCTCTTCCGCAGGTAATAGTAATTTACCTGCAGTTCTGATTTGATTGGCCGGTGAGTACAGTCCTATTGTAGTCTGTATTCTGTAGTTTATTTTAAATGATTATTGTTTACTTCAATCATTAATTGTTTTAGTTTATATTAAGTGCATGGTTTAGAAAAACAAAATGGCGGTTGTCATTCATGATTTATGCTTGTCACTACGCTCTAGTATGAATTGTTTATTTTAACCCTGATTATAGTTATGTAGTTGATTAGATATTCACCCTGGAAAGAGATCAGTTTGCAGATCACGAAACGTCCGTGTTATTGATTTTTTTTGTCATTTAACGATGGGCAAATGCCCCGGAAACAAGCCTATTTCCTTCACCAAACCTTCCACAACCCTCCATCGTCAAAAATAACATGCAACCAAACAATAGAAATATTTCCTTTAAAATCATAAGTTCCCTTTTTTCCTTGTCTCTGTAACGGCCATTTAAACAATTTTAAGTGGCAAATTTCTCTAAGGTATTTTTAAATTGCGTGGATAATCTGCATATACATTTATTTTCTTCTTTTGAAGTGGTACCCGGGGTTGGCATAAGTGAAGAGGAGCCCTGATGATAGTGTGAAGGAGTGCGGAAAGGGTATTATATATTCGGTAGGGCTGCTGGTTCCAAGGGCCCCGCGTAGTTTAAGTTCTAACAGGGATATTCTTCAATTGTTTATAATAACTGATTATTAGAGTTTTTCGTGCATTCCAGGTCTCGTGTTAACTCGATTCGTTCGATGATAGTGATGTTTACTAACGGTGTTTAACACGTTTTACCCTACATTGTCGCGTGATCTAGTGGCGGCTATGGTTCAGGAACACCCTGTATAATACGAGGGACAAATAACTATAATTGGAATCACCGAACGTTTGATTCCCAAACAAATACCGGGGTGTTTTGTGTGGGTTACGGGCATTGGCGATTGTGCGTGGGGGAAGTGGTATTTTCTGTGATTAATAGCACAGGGGCCGGTGGAGCGGGCTGGGGACGCTTTACATGTTTATCCCCCCCCCCCACCATTCAGTCCACAGATATAGGGGACTTCGGGTAATGAACCTAATAGCGAAGATATTAGGCATCGGCTATCACGTTTGTTAAATGTTGTTATAGACAGATCAGATTGAATATTTATAATATAGTGTTTGCACCCAGCTTGACGTGTTTTAGGCGGAGTTGTCAGTTTTATCGATAGGCTGGTGCTGAAGGCCTTCCGCCTGTAATCTGTTAATCTTGTAAACATATGTTTCGTTAATAAGTTTCAGTACTACCTGAACATAAACAGAGTGAGGGATATAGCACCTTCTAGTAACCCGTATATAAACCTCAAACGTCATTCTCCTGTAAAGTGTCTCACAAAAAGTAATGAAATACTGATAGAAACTGTAGACGAGGGTGTTTGTTTTAGGGTGATTTTGATTGGCCATCTTCATTAAATCTTGGGAGACACTTGTTTCAAACATAGCCAGTGAAACAATCGTTGTGGGCGTAATTGGGAAACGGTGAGAATAAATTGTTAAAGGTCTTGTTTTTGGAAATCAGTTACACTGGTTCACACAATCCTAGATTGCGATACGGCCCCCTAAGAGAAATCCAGTTTTGATGTTATCAATCACCCCTCGTCCTTTAATCTCCAAATATTGACTATTTCCCTATTCGACCTTCATAGGTAAACGATTCCAGAACTACCTAAAGAATAGAAATGGCTATCAGTGAAAGATTTAAAATACCAAATTCGTTTTGATTGCTTATACAAGCACAAAGTGTCCCTCTTTGTCTTCTATGGAAGAGATGCGATAGTTGTGAAAAATGTTCGTATTGCGTGCAGTACGGGGTAATGTTGAAAAATAAAACTCATTTCAGGCGAGTCTGGTTAATACGTCACGGCTGAGAACTCGCCAGTACTCCCCTCGGAGTTGTACTGCTAATGCGGTTTTTCTTCATTGTTATCATAAAAGAGTGTTTGGAGTTGTTCGTAAATAGATTGTCTCACATTACTACGGGTAGTCCATTTTGTAATAAGTGTTACAAATGCTTCGGGTTACAAATATAAGACGAATCGGATGGAGAACCCTATACCATTAGCCTTCCATCTTGTTCCGTGGAGATTACACTGATTGGCTACACCTATGACAATGCAGATTACACTGATTAGAAACACCGATTTCAATGCATATTACTACTGATTATATAACACCAATTTCAATGCAGATTACACTGATGGGCCAACACCAATTTCATTGCTGATTACACTGATTGGCGACACCGATGTCAATGGAGATCACTACTGAATGGCAACAACCGATGTACAATGGAGATTACACTGATTGGCAACACCGATGTCAATGGAGATTACAATAGAGTGGCAACACCCGATGTCAATGGCAGATTAACACGGAGTAGAAACAAACACCGATTTTCAATGCAGATTACACTGATAAGAATCTACCAAGTCAATGGAAGATTCCACTGATTGGCAACACCGATGTCAATGCAGATTACACTGATTGGCAAACACCGATGTCAATGGAAATTACCCGGAGTGGCAACACCGATGTCAATGGAGATTACACTGATTGGCAACACCGAATGTCAATGGAGATTACACTGATGGGCAACACCGATTTCAATGGAGATTATCCTGATTGGCAAAAACCGTAGAACTTTTTCAGTCCAACCTTGTCTTTTTCCTTGAAAAATCCTGGTTTTTGTGTTTAATCACTTTGTCAGTTTAGAGAAAACCTGCGTACTCCTGGATATTGTTTTCAACTTTTCCAGTTCTTGTACGGCAGTGTCCTGAGGTATAACACAGAACGGCTCTGATATAGTCCGTGGCAGTGACAGTAAACAATAAAAGCTGAGTATTTACCTAAGTAGCGGATTAGTCAACCGTGTCACTGATATATCCGCACACATTATAATGCGCAAGCTGAACGTTCCATGCCAATGTGCTGCTAATTCGATTTGAATGTGAATACGATACATGTTTAGTATGGGGACATACAGTTTTATAATTTTTTAATAGTTTTATTCGTTTTTCTCACTTACTTGGTTATTTAATTTCATGTGTGGTAAGGCAAATTCGTGAGAACTTTCGACGACACATATAGATGACAATATCTCCGTTAAACGTAGCAGGCTATGGTGGCAAGTGAGGAATGAATATGATTTGTGAGTTCAGCGACATTTCACCTTCCGCATAGATCAGCGTTCAGTAAATGAGACACCGTAGCTCCTGAATCTGGAGTCCTATGCCCGTCCTGATGAGATCCAAAAAATGGTGCCACGGAGAAGCTGCCACAAACGAATTCTACTTCATTTCGACATAAGAGACACCTTGATATCAAAATCTAAGATGAAGCGGTATTCTCATAGTGTCTCATCAGGTGCACAATTCATTGCACTACGATGTAGCCGACATTTATCTCCTCCTCGAATGTAAATTTGAATTTGAATGAGATTAGGAAATGAAGTGTGAGAGGCCTTTCAAAGGCCGCTTTCCGGTAGCTCCTCAGCCGTCCTCGAGGCTCATGTCCACCCTGGTTTTGTGGTTGTCATTGCATCAAGGGCGTCCACCTCTGCCACCTTTATGTACCATGGCTGGACGATCGAATCCGACCCGGTACCACCTGCACTACCCTATACCCTCGTTTGCTCACACTGCGGAAGCTAGATTGACCCGCAGACCATCACCGTTGTCGGCGAAAGAATGAAGTGGGGGCCACCGTCACAACGCAAAATGCCGAATCGTCGTCGAACTTGACTATGCCCCTTTATTCGAGTCCGGTGATGGCGGTCTTTGATAACGGCCCGTTGACAGTTAACAGAAAAGAAGCGGGAAGAGGGAATGGCGACTGGAGAAGCCGCTCACGGCTGCAAGACTGCTAGCTGACGCGTTGTGCTGATGACGTTGATTGGGGCCCCTGAGGACGATCAGCGGCACCTCAGTTTGTCACACTACCCCACTACAGCCCTGTGGTCTTTGATAGGAGAGATAGGACGCCCGATCAAGCCCTTCGCCCTCATTCATAACGACTGCGGTTCTATATGTAAGGGACTTTCAGATACCTCATATTCCATATATCTACCTACAAGGCTCATGTCCACCCTTGTTTTGGTGTCATTGCAATCAAGGGCGTCCCACCTCAGGCCCCCCCCCAAGCCCCTGGGTTTTTTGTGTAAAAAAAAAATGTACCATGGCTGGCAGACGAACCCGCCCGTTACCACCGGCACTACCCTATCCTCGTTTTCTCACACGTGCGGAAGCTAGATACCCCGCAGACCATCACCGTTGGTCTCGAAAGATGAATGTGGGCCACCGTCACAACGCAAAATGCGAATCGTTCGGAACATGACTAGGGCCATTTATCGAGTCTCGGTATTGGCGGTCGTGAATAACGGGCCGGGGACATTTAACAGAAAAGAAGCGGAAAGAGTGAATGGCGACTGTGAGAAGCCGGCGCACCCGGCTGCAGACTGCTGGCTGACGCTTGTGCTGGATGACGTTGATGGGGCTGAGGACGATCAGCGGCACCTCTTTGTCACAAGACCACAACCCCACTACAGCCCTGTGGGTCTTTAGATATAGGAGAGATAGGACGCTCGAGCAAGCCCTTCGTCCCTCATTCATCTAAGACTTGCGGTGCTATGAGTAAGGGGACTATCAATTACTCAGATCCCATATATCTTCCTACAACTTCCTCCCTCTCTAGTGGAAGTGGGGCCCTACTCACAGTGTTTAACTGAGCCCTCTCGAACCACACAGTGAGCACGTCTCCTTCTGGGATATAGGACAAGAGGCATTAAAGTAGGCGCGATATTTTAGTTGGGACTCGTTTTTTAAAAAAGAATTTCCGTTAAATCCTCAAAGCGTAAGAATTTGTGAAACACAGTGTAAACTCCCTTCATGATTTAGGCACATTTTAATAGGCCTTTGTGACCATGTATTCAATCAGGTGCGAGGAACAAACGTCTGTAGATAAGAACATTATATTAAACAGTATGTTATATGAGTATTTGGTTTCAGGTACACACGATTTTAAGGAAATTCCATTGTATAAATTGAAATACAATTCGATGTTTAAAAATCAAATACTACTTAAGAAAATTTACATAGTAATTGAAATGTTTGTGTATAGAAACAGGTTACTCCGTCTTTCATGTCTTTCATAATACTCTTGAAGCGTATCCGCCGTTGTTACTAAAACCAATTCCTAACCAAACTATGGAGAGAAGGTGTTACGTCCGTGCCATGGTAGCAGTGTAGTGTGACATAGCGTACACACTCTCATAAGCCTTAGAAAAATATCGAATTTAACTATTGATTGATTGAATGATTGATTTTATTTATTTTCCAAAAATTTATGTACAGAGTCCAAATATAATACAATAACAAAAATATTATAGGAAATTATCGCGCCACATGGGCATCAGCCTGTGTAGTGGGGAAACGAGTGTCCTCAGTCTGCTCTACCAATAACACAAAAAAACCTAAATTAAAATAAGGAAAGGAACGGTCCCATTCAATAAAAAACATTTTCATTAACAAGATGAAAAATGAAGAATTAACCTCTAAAAGAAACCATTCAAGGCCAGACCATGGAATACATGAGTAAATCCAGTTAATAAATAATCTAAAATTTGAAAGGAATAGACTTATTTAAAAATAATACAATTTGAAGACTTATAAATGTAATTTATAAAAACATGTGACTTACATAAAAAAGAAAGCAATCAGAAATACCTTAATTAAAAAATTAGCCGATATAAGTAGAGAAAGATTTGGACCACACACCTGCACACCCCACGCACGAAGAGCGGCAACACTCTAAAACAACACTCACACACACACACACACACACACCCACACACACACACACACACACTCACACACTAACACACACCAATCACGCACCCGCGACGACTTGCTCGCACCACATGTCCTCTGTGGCCTGCAGTCAAAACGATTGTACAGACTCACCAAACACTCAGACTAACATTGAATTGTAATTACAAAAATATAACAGAAATTTATTACATAAAAAAGCATATCTAGGTGTAGATTGAGGAAAAATACTGAAGAAATCCATCTCGCCCAGCATTTACTTACCAGGTATTGACTAATTTTTTGTACGTAAACTAGAGTGCAATGCAAGGTCTTGGGTTTTTTTATAAAGGATGGTAATTTCGATAAAATTATATGAGCATATAGTGAGATGAGGTTGAATTATAGGGCTTTATCGAGTCTAGGAACAATCTATTCTGTTATGAAGTTGAAGAACGCGTAAATGGCTGTGGTTACTGTGATTGTAAAATTGAATCTCGATGTTGAAAAATGGACATAACTATTGGTCGGATATATAATTGCGAGACGGTAAAAATTTTTAAATCTTCAAATAATAAATTGGGTGGATAAGTACGATTTCGCTTCAGAGCTACTTTTATAAAATAGTTTTGTTGAACGACTTCTAAGGGACAAAGGTTATTTAGAAAACAGCCACCCCATGCTAAATTACCATACTGACGAATTGATTGCACCTAAGCATAGTATACAGTTTTTAAAAGAGCTATTGTAAGTTTATTACGCAGAGACAAAAGATTAAGATAAATGTACGAAGTTTATTCCTGCATGTAAGCTACGTGATTGACACCACTGTCAAAACGAGTGTCAAAAACTACACCCAAGTATTTAGAGTACTCACTCACCCTATCAATACATTCACACATAAACGCATCCATCCTGGCCACCACAAGTATGCTCAACCGTAGATTAAAAACTAAAGGATCGCCCGTCCCAGCTCGTATAGAGACGGCATACATTTAGGTTTTGGGGCTATATGAACCGTGAGCCGACATTGATCAAACCAGCGCTTGACTGTGAGTAGGTCGCGCTCATAGCCACATCCCTCACTTCCTCCCAGCTTTCACACCCTCAAATAACAAAAGCGGTGTCCGTCCCGCATAAAGAAATATCTGTCCTTTACACAGAGTCTATCTTCCTAGATTGTTAAGAAAAATTTAGAAAAGCAAGGGTCCAATAGTACTCGCCTTGCAGAACCCCAATACTCAATTTTTTGAGGAACGCATTGTATGGCCTAAAACAGAAACAACTTTATTACCGATCGGACAAATAACTTTTGAACCATCTCCAATAGTTCCCTTGTATTCCCATTATATTTTAATTTTTGTAGTAGTAATTGTCGAATCAACGGTATCAAAAGCGTTAGCTGAAATCTAGAAAAATCAATAATGGTTTTTTATTACGGCTAATCGTGTCATGAACCACTTTTAGTTAGCAAATATAAATCGTCATTGCAATTCGTATCTTTTCTGATACCGAATTGATTTTGTACAAGAATATTCTTGAGTGTTTACATATGTTTCGAGTTGAATTCTAACACATTTTTCCAATAATTTAGATTAAACACTAGTTTATATTATTGGCCTGAAAGCTTAATACATCGATTTGTTGGACTCCCTTAATAGATTGGAATGACTTGTACCCATTTTAAAAGATGCTGGGAAAATTCCCTGTGACTTACTATTGTTTATTATATGTAGAAGTGGAAGCTGTAATATATTTCAAAAAACATTAGTGATAAGAGTAACCCGGGATTCCATCTTCTCCCGGAGCAGACACGCCTCTAAGGTTTTGTACAACATGAGCAAGGACTGCCTCGGATATCGGCTCCAGCTGGAAGTAAGAAATTCGCCCCGTAATCCTCGTCATTCATATACGTCTTCAGTCACGGGAGGCACAGGCACTGGCTAAGTTGGCCCCTACCCTAACATAGTAAACTCACCATTTAATGTGTTAGCTTCTTGATTTATATCAATTGTCTCAATAGTAATTTTGCCATCCAGAAACTGTTTCAATATGAATAGGTATCTTTTTTTTTATTCATGTCCATAAATTTCAGCAATATTTTCCACAAGAGCTTATTAGTATTTTTTTGATTCTTTTATTTTATTTTCTAAATTACATTTTCTTTAGCCAATGTAAGAGTTTTATTTAAGAGATTTCCTGTAGTGCTTGAAACGGGTTTTTAACATTGCATTAAAAGGCTGCTTGGGAGCTGCCTACTCATTCTATCATCTTACGCGAATTGAGTAATTAGTCCAGCGGTAACTCCACGGCTTGGAGCTTGACGTGCTTAGAAGAAATTGGGTTCTTATCTAATTGAGGATTGTAAGAGCATTAGCTTGCAAAATTTCAACAAACTTAGATGCAGACAGAGTAACATCCGCGAATCTCTATAATCGGTGTCCAATTTCTTTCAGAGACAAGACGGCCCACAATATAGCAAAGTCAATATGATGAGTTTTTAACGAACAGATGTTTGTTTTCCTTTTACTTTTAATGAAACTGTGTTGGACTTTGCGAGACAGTAAAATAGTGATCCGTCCATTTCCGCGTGGATGACCGCCGACGTAACACCGGCCGTTGTTGTTAATATCCGTAAATATATGATCAATACTACGTTTGGAAAATCCAGTAACTCTGGTTTGCACATTAATGCAACTAATGAAAAACCAGCTCCATACATTACATCAAGAGATCCGTTGTGACATTGGTTCGTTGGTTTCAGGTAAAATACAACAATGTTATATCACCAATCAGCCAGTGAAACCCGATCCCTGGGGCCTGGTTTCAAAGATAAACCTCGAGATTCAGCTAATGTAAGAGTCTAGGTCACCCGGACGGGCTACGGTAAATGGCGAGCAAACGAACTATCCGCGCCCTCCCATACGTTATATCTCGTTTCAAACATGTGGCACCGGCTCAGATTCACTTGCCGCATGACATACTGAAAAACATTTATTAACGAAAACAATCACGCCCATCATTCTGATTCATAACTTTCCTTATTGACGAATCTATGCATACCCATCCATACTCACAGATTTACACTGCACTCATCCATCGCAAGTCTCTGTTAAAAATAATTATGTCCAACGTAAACTTATAGTTGTTCAAATGGAATATTAGCGGCAGCAAAATTCTTTTTACACGCTACGAATATTCAAGCGTTGGCTGTCTTAGCTCGATTTTCATTTACGTCTTCATTTTCTGAGAAAAAATCAAAACTATCAACATAAGTCTTAAACACATGCCATTCACAGCTACTAGTATGGACAATTTTCATCCATAAACTCGCCCCATTGCGCAACCTGCTCATGGTACACCATGCTCAGGCAGCAGCCCCACCCCCTCTGCTATAATATCTATACAGATTACCACAACACTTGATAAAAACTACAACATCATTTTTTTTAAATAAACTAAAACCTAATGTAGCTAATTTGCACACCGTACACAATGCAGTAAGACCTGTACAAAAACAATATTAATAGTAACAAAAAACTTATATATAATGTTGAAACCAAATACCAATATCCATATGATATAATAATAAAATAAATATTTTTTGTTTAAGTATAATACATATAAATAAATAAAATATATACATGGCAGCTTTATCGGGATAGGTACTTTTATGTTATGCCTGCAACTTAGGTTTAAAAATAAACCAGAAGCACTTTTACTAATTTAATGCAATTAAAAACTTTTCAAATATAGATATGCTATAAATAAAGCAACGTTATCTTATATTACATGCCACAATGAAATGGAACTAACTAGCACAAACAAAAATATAAATTGTTAATAACATATGAATAACCTAATTAAAATTAGAAATATACTCTCAGTATAAAATCGGACAAGTGCATGCTTATAATTACGTGTGGTCATATATTCAAATAACTTACTAATGAGTAGTTAAAAGTCCAGAATTTGGTCCATGTTTATTTGAAATGTCGTTGGAAGTGTTGTTTTCTCGATATACTGTTCTGATTAATAAAGTGGATGACTTTTCTGTTTTTCTGTTTTTTTTTTTTTTAGTACAAAATATTAGAAAAGAGGAGTCCTAGAGGGCCGAGAGTCCTATGACGTTGAACTTTGTTCCTGAGGTTAAAGATAGTAGAACAGATTGCTAATCCTGTCCTGTGACCTTTGCACTTTTTTAATCAGAGTACCATCGAACTTGTACTGTAATCGACTCTCCCCCCGCCTATTGTGTTTGATAAGAGTCCTCGCACAGGCCAGTGCCGCATGAGGACGGACAGAATAAGTTTTTTAAAAGAGGGACGGCTTCTCCTGAAAAATTGTTAGTTAGTGTCTTAGTATGGAGAAAGTGAATTGGTTGCATAAATAGCCCCGAACAATGAATAATTATGAAGGAAATAATGAATAGTACAGGGATATTATGAAACAGGCAATGATTATTTTTTTTGATGGACCGTACAGTGGACGTAGCGTTAGGAGATTGAGTTGAGAGACGAAAGTATCACTTCTCTGGCACTAATGAAATTTACCGAAAACGGACACAAGGGTGTTAGTCCAGTTACTCCCAACTGGATATAAATTAAATACTTGTGTTGTTGATGGGGTCGCCTCCTTGTGTTGCAAGCAATAACGAGGTGTCAAGTAGCACCTTTGACGGTATCGATATGTGCAAGTCACACGTGTGATCGTCTCAGCTAGAGAAAGTATAAAACAAAATATACAAGGAGACCTGTTTGATTTATTAGGATGTTTATGGGAAGCGTATCCTTAGTATTCTTTGAAATGTCTTTATTTAGGCTTGCAGTACAAAACCACCCCCATTGCCAATTGGAGTATGGCATATGAAGATATGTAAGTAGGCTTTGGAGTGCCGATAGCCGAGCGGTCAAAGACGTTGGACTTTGAGGTTCAGTTAGAGATACCGCAGGATCGAATCGCTGTCTGTTCTGATGTACGGATCTTGTACTGAATAGACCTCCTCATACATTATTCTGTTTGATAAGATCCTCCGCACAGGGCGTGGCTCATGAGGACGGGCAGAATAAGACAGAAAAGGGTATCACTTCTTTTAAAAAAACCGCTAACCGTAACGATTTACCGTAAACAAGCATGTCGAAATTTTTTGCTACACAAACGTGCTAAGTTTTAAGGTTTATATATTGGTGTCTTTAAAGGAAAAATGCACAAGTAGATATTTATAATCATGAAGAGATCTGAGAAGAAAATAGGTAATTATCTAATAAAGTATTCAATTTTGCGAGCTCGTCTTTTGGTCACTTCTGGCCAAAAACTAGTCCTGAAAAGTATACAATATCTAAAGATCCCGAACTTTCGATTTTTAATTTAAATCAATTTGCGTAATAATATTCCTGATTTTCTCAGTAGTTTCTTTTTACCGAACAAGATCGTGGCTAGTAATCGGGAACCAAGAACAGCAATTTTACACCTACAGTATTGTTAACTGTTTACACGGTCGTTGTATAGTAGTATTTCGTGTATTCCAATGTATTGGAGCACCTTTAGGCTACGACAGTGAATACTTAACATTTTAAGTAACAGAAATATAAATATCTCTTATGAGACACATGTAAATGCGCAAATCTTCACAATTTACAACTATAAATATCAGGTGTAACAATATGGTACTCGGAATAAGGAACAATCGGAATTACTTTAGGAAAAACCTGGGACCCACCATGGTGTGTTATAGTGGGCAAGTGGGGGAAAAACCCCCTTAGTGAACAGGTTCTGGAGAAGCACTTTTTGTACTTTTCCTTTTTTGCCGATTATATTTCTACTATACGCTAAGCGTAAAGATATTGAAGGGAAACGAAAAAAGTTTTACAAACTGATCGATTTATGTAATGCAGGTTTATTGTACCTGTCCTCGACCCTACTCTCAACAGAAATAAAGTTAGCAAATGTTGGTCTGCCGATTGTTTAGGGATTTCGTTTGCACCTCAAGATGGAAGGGAAACTATCACCTTAGCCACGATTGTAGCTAAAGAACCTTGCAAATATGACGATTTCCCCTGTGAAAAACGCAGTGTTGCATCAAAGTGGCGATATTGGTTTTCGGCTTGAATTTTATGTTTATAATTTTTAATGAACAAATGTTCACAGCCCTTTAAGATTTTTCATTACTCCAAAAGCAAGGGTAGGGTTATTATCCCGCCAAAATTTGGGATATCTTATAAAAACAGTCCGAAAGAAAAAAACGGTTAAAAGATTACGGATAAGTATTTTACACGGTATAGAACTAGAGGGAGTTATATGTTTTTATTTAAACGAAACTTAAGTACCTGAAAATTTATAAAACAAATGTGGTTTTTAAAGTAAAAAATACAATTAGACATCTTCTTCTAAAGTAATTGCTTAATGAATAGAAAACATTTAACTCGATTAACATACTGCAATACATTTCACAGCCGGTTTAATTTAGCCTTGATTGCAAAATTGTGCCAACATTTCCCTATTTTGAATGCTTGTAAATCCCCCATGGAGGCATTACAATTTTTTCATGCTTAACTATCTAATGATTAGTTACCTTAAAATGTATTGAATTTAGTATATAAAAAAACATTTTGCGAGACAATGGATTGCACAACCTTTATCAATTGATAACTATGATAATCGGTGAACCGACTGATCGGTAGGGTTATCCGTGATAATTGGCTGTATTTGGATTTAAGCAGTACCTTCCTACCAGTAGTCGAATTGGTATTGATTTTGTAGCTTTCGAGATCCCATGATATGATTTTGGATTCAAAATCATATCATGATAAGCATTGAAGCATACCTGTAACACCGTGGATTTCAGTCAAGATAATTTCATCGTGAGTGTAAGTTGTAATATTCTTAGATATTTAAAAAAACTTAGTCACTTCATTCTACTATATATAAAGTTGTTTTAAGGTGATAAATTTATTGGGCATCAAATAAAAAAGTTACAGTCATTTAATAAGTTATAGTGTATTTAATAAGTTATAGTTATTTAATACATAGTAAAAAAAAAATGCAAATGCCCCTTTTTCATCTAAACCATTCCAATCTTACAACTTTCATTAACGTTTTCAAGTATTGAATTAAACTATACTACGGACATGTATGCTCATAAATAAATTCAGTGAAAATTGCCCATCACATAAACATAACGGAAAAGGACACAGTTGAATAAAAGTAATAAAAAGGACATCATAACAACGTGAATTCAGTTGCAAAGTTATTCAAAATCTTCAGAGTACATGGAAATATGAGATATAAAACAACGGATTTGAATAAGTTTTCACATATTAAAGTCCGAATCCCTTCCGGGCCTACTACTTATATCTTCGGTTGGAATTTGTTTACAGTAGAAAGACCAAAGTGATTTGAAATCACTGGGAGTGGAGTGGTATCCAGTGTACTTCTCCTCTCGACTATTCTACCGTCACGAGAACACCCTTTAGAATGGGAAAAGTGGCGAAAGCTTTCTAAAAGACTAACTAGTTTGTGGAATCTAAAAACTGTTCGT
>NW_025786308.1:0-17489 GCF_021130785.1 Homalodisca vitripennis
TTATGAGTAGCAACTACACACCAAACATATTGTATTTAATAGTAGACCCAGGATTAGTAGTAGTCTACAAGTGAATTTTTAAGTAGTAAATAATTGCAAATAGGAACTCGTACTATTCAAAAAGAAAAATACAACACTTAATCACACCGGAAAGAAGAAAACAGAACACGGGCATAAAAACAACTCACTATTCACCAAAACGCCACAAACTACGTCAGTATAATCAGCGTAGCTACCTCATCTAGTCCTTGCAACACCCCCAAGAAACATAAAAGCCATGTTCTTTGGCCTTATTTTCAAAATACCAAGGTTAAACCAAATTTTTGAAATCAGCTTTGAATTAATTAAATTGATTACGTTAGAGTAATAATAATGAATCTGTATTCTACAATAAAGGCCGTATTGAGGGTCAAATATCCGATCAGTCATACTGTCGCCATAAAGGAGGACATTTCGAGGTGCAAACAATTGTAGTAGAAATATCTTATTGTCCCATTTGCAGTTTGCAATAAACAATAAAGTTGCGAGGAAAATCCATCTTTAGCTTTCGCTAGAAGAAACGACTTCTTTCCGGAGATTCAACCTAAAACAGTAATTTTTTGTTTGAAATGTTATTAAGATCAGTGTATGATTTTAAAGAATAACTATAATAATGATTTAATATAAATTGGAACATATCCTCTTATTCTTCATATACAAATAAATTTAGTTTAACGATTAATCCAAGGAGTTATTGGAATTTACCTGGTGAGTTTATTGTGTGATGAACTCGGTCAAAAGTCACAAGCAAAAACTTGTTCAACTTGAACGTAAAAAGTTCAAGGGTTAAACTGAGTGTCTAATCCTCGAAAGCGTAATGTTTTGCTATAGTATGAAGGTTTGATTCAATTTTAAAATGATGGAGCTTAGCTCCAGTTCATATTCCACTTCCTCTTAAATCGCGGCATCTAGAATCTGACGCCGGTCATAGAACTTAACTTTCCTGGAGTCTGGAGTCATTGTTTCGTACTGAAGAGATAAAGAAAAGTCGAGATGACGAAGAAGCTCAAAACGAACTCTTTCATCGTTTTCAAACATCAGAAACATTTGTAACGACTTCCAAAAATATAGGGCAATCTAGCTAGGTGATGAGGTATTCTCATTATCTCCATCAGTACACAATTTTTGTGAACTTCAGTGTTTCTGACCGCATCTGTAAGCACGGTGGAGCCAAACAAGTTTTGTCAACATAATAACGTAGTCCCCCATGGTTTGGAAGGGAATGTGAATTTCGATGGGGAATTTTTGTTATTTATGAACAATATTAAATGTCTGAAATATTCAGCGGAAATTGTTAACTAACCTTCATAATTTAATAGTATTAGGAATCATAAGGCTCGTTGCAGCATTCACCTATGTTTGCAGCTTCACCTATGTTGCAGCTTCACTCCATATGTTGGCAGCTTCACCTAGTGTTTGCAGAATTCCAACTATTTATGATTGACAGGAACCTTTAACCTCTGATCTAAAATCCCATAGATAATTTATCATTAAGAGTTGATAATCATCACTCAATCCGCACCGTAACTGTCTATCAATGCACCCAAGTTAGGCCCATATATCATAATTCTGAGGTTTGGCGTGGTAGAGAGAGCTTTGATAGCCCTTTAACTCCGTTGCTTTAATAAAGGCATTTTTCAGTTCATTCATGTTTTACAATTATGATATGTTTGCCACTCTATAATATATAAGTGCAAAAATGGATATTTATCGAGACACTTAATTGTTTAGAGTTTTGTTTTTGACGAACGGGAATGGGATTACTAAGGATTTTTCAGCCTATTTTTTTCTTTTTTAAAGTGGATACAAATAAATCAGTAACACGTTTCAAGACCTGCAATCTGATTTCTTCCTCAGCTGAATAAACTAACTTAGCACAACACATAACTTAGAGTTGTACGATTTCATTAATTAAAATGCTGTCATTGAGATTAACGTCATCTTGTAAGCCATAATTACAATATAGTAACAGACCTGTTATATCAGATACACATAATAGTTTATAAATAATAAAGTTTAATTTTATATTAACTACATAACCGATGGAGTTGTAACCTACAGTGGTTTTTATCTAATTCAACTAATCGAATGCATTGTTTACCACACACGATGTTAAGTAAAAACTGGAATCACGTGAATGTTTTCCATGTTTGATAGTGTTATTACCTCCATATATCTAATAAGGGTTTAAATTTATAGTTAATAACTTGGAAATTAATTTTGTAACAACATTAGTTACTTAAGGTGAAATCCCGTGCGCAACAAAATCTTAATTACACATAACACCTAAAACAACAAATAAAATAATTGATGGACGCCATGCAATATTGCAATTGTTTTTACGCCAATAAAAGAATCATTATTAATTTATTAATTATATAATGTATCCCCAAAAATTGGAGTCAGCTTTAAAATTGAGTAATATCAGTCCCTTCAAGTATTAAATTATATGTTTCCTCAGAATTTTTACCTCTTTTATACTTTTAGTAGTTCCTTTATTATTGTTAATAAGATTATTTGGTGAGGTCCCATTACTTGCGTAAGGAAATTTAGCTTTGCATAACTTTGCGAGAGGCAATTTCCTCTGCATACTTAACGAGTAAGACGCAATTCAAATGCAAATCAAAGATTTTTTATTGCCGGAACAAAGCTTTATACAACGCATGAGCAAAAGTCAATTTTATACCGTATCTCTTTGTTAAAATGTTTTGTCACATAACACACCCACGATCAAATATAATTTCAAACGTACAATTGTGCAAAACGTACTGGTAAACCGTGTCTATAGTAACGGTTATCTTCTATAAAACAAATCACAACTATTTTTGTTTTAGTATAAGAGCGATTAATTGTGTTCTGAACTAATAAACCCTTTATTTTAAGAATGCACAAGTTCCAATGGAATTCAATAATTAAACTCAGTATAAAATAATAGTAATTTTAATAAAATTTAAAATCAATAATACAGGCAACGCCAAGCTATCTTTTTTACTTAGAATTTATTCTCAATTATTTCATGTTTTTAACCCATCAAAAAGTTCACAAGTCCAGTCTTAAAACTAACAATCAATCAATCATTCAATAATTGTGTCCTTCAAGTTCTCAGTGCTAATGTTTCAACACAAACTCAAATAAAATAAAAATCTTCATTAAACTTCAAAATAAAATAATCTTCTTATAATATAAAATACAACAAATAATAAAATACGACTTTCTTCTCAAAATAAAAATCAAACAAAATTAAGATAATATTAATATTTAATTTATGAACAAAGACAATGTCCAACCAGTTAAAGTCAAAATTGTATCAATTTCAAACTACTTATTTTCTGTAAATTTTCCAATTTACAAATTATTGAATTATCTAGAATTATCCGCTTGGCTTTGAATGTTAAATTTAGGAACTTGTTTAAAATATATATAGAAATCTCAGAAGATTAAATAAATTTTCTTTGCAGTAGATTATTCCTGATTAAACCAAATTGAACAGGAAAAGATCATCAAGTAATTTTCTATTTCAATATTTAAATTCTAACTTTCACAGTACCTCGCACACATTCTGCTGAAGGACTTCTCCAAGTAACTAAAATGACTATTATAGATTAATTAATTCAAACTTGAGACTTTAAATTTTGAAAAATAAATTTTAATCTTACAACTCAACAAACTCAACCTTCTTCCCGAAAAATCAAAACGGCAAGAGTAGGCTAAACCTTAATACGTCTACACTCTCTGAGCACACAGCAAAGAATCTCCTGAAAACGTGGTTGAAGCCACCGGAAGGATCTAGAAGTCCCTCCCACCATCTAATCAAGCTAACATTGGCCAATCAAAATTGAGCAACACAATGTCTGAGTTGAATGGTACCTATCCAACCCAGACATGTAACCTGTGCTCAATACCTACATACAAAAGGAAGCTTTCTAGCATTCCTTGAACCCGAATTGACAAGAAATTCCAGCACTGCTGGAAGGTTCACAATCTTAACAATTCAATTACTATATAAGTTTACAATTCTCTTAATTAAAAATAAAAATATTCCTATAAATAATTCAATAATATAGGAAGCATCCTATATCCTCCCTACCTTCAATGCTAGAAGCAAGGCTTTCTAGTAATAATACGGGCAAACTACTAACATCAATTAGCAAGGGGCTTTATTAATAATGAGGACAAACTACTAACATCAATTAGCAAGAGGCTTTAGTAATAATGAGGACAAACTACTAACATCAATTAGCAAGAGGCTTTAGACCTCACCTACCTTTTACCAGAAATAAAAAAAAAATTTTTTTATACAACATTCACCTTACAAAGTTCAACCTTGAATATCCCTTAAACCAAGCAGATCAAAGAATAATTTCTTCCCTACAATATGTTTACTTACAATTACTTACAATATGTTTACCTAATCACCTACAATAAAAACAAGTTAAATTCAATTTAAGTTCAGAATATTTAAATTAGTACATCATCAATTAAGTTTACAGTTTAAAAACACTAAGTTACTTCTCTAAACATTATTCTATTGAAAACCATAATTTATTCTGTTAATTTAATTACACTACATCAAAACAATCAATATTTTAGAATCACTATAATCTTGTTACCTAACAGACTCAGCTATATATAAATCAAATATTTTACATTTAATGTTTGGTTAAGTCCAAAACTGATGAACATATGTTTACAAACAAAGTTTAAAATGTAAACAAACAAGAATTTATTAATGAAAGTTAAATATATATACTATGTTTTCTTAACATCAATTAGACTACTAAAATATTATTTATTGTTACAAATCTTTGAATTTTTAAAAACCTTAATTCTCCAAGTTTGTTTTGTACCTTAAAAGTACATAAAGTATAATAACCTATTTTGAATTTATTACAATTAAAGTCAAAAGTTTTAAAGATCCTTAAAAAACCTAATTATTTAATTATAACAAGTTTACTTTTACAATCAATAAGATACTAGTCAGTGTATAAACAATTTGATTAATTTTAAAATGAATTTAAGCAAAATACAATGATCTAATATACAAATGATGCAAATACAATGATGTTTTATATTTATTATCATTAAATCAAAATTTTAAAAGATCTTTAGAAGTAATTATTTAATTATTACAACTTTAGTTCAACAATCCAATAAAATATTAGTCAGTACATAAACAATTGATTTAATTTTGAAATCATTTTAAGCAAATACAAAGACTCATATTTTTTTACATAATTCATTAATTTAAATTGTAAAGTAAGTATTCTAAAAAACTAACTATTTCGATGAATTTAGAAATGGAAAGTCTGTAGATAACGGTCCTGGTTTATTGATTGAGAGCAGTTAACAATCTTATCTCGGTCCTTTGGTTTGTGAGGCCCGCTGATAACGACAGTCCCTTCCGAAGCAGGTTATTCTGCAGACTGCTCCTGGTTCCAGCTCGGTCATCTCCTTCACCTCGCTCCACACCCCATGACTTCGTTCCCTGGTTTTTGAATTTGTCTCGTTCTCAGCAATGGTTCCATATGAAACATTTATTTAGAACCCTTTAAAAGTATATCTGTAAAAGCTTAAATCATCAAATGTCCCTTTTTACTCACTCAGTAGAATTCTTTGTATACCCCCAAAACGTTTAAGTTATTTCATAAAATACATTTATTTCGTCAGTCAACAACTTCATCAATCCACAGCACAAATCTTTTTACCATAAGGAGCTTTTCTACAAGATCATCTCTTCTCATCTTTAACTGTGCAGTGCAGTTCTGTTTAAAATAATGTTCTTTCTTTAAAAATTTTGGTAATACATTGTGGTGCAAATTAATACAAGTTAAATTCTTTTTATTTTAATTTTATTCAGTGCTAGTTACTTGTTAAGTTATTATGGATAACCAATCCAGGTAACCAATTATATATAAGCTGTATCCTTTTTCACTAATTATTTTAATCTTATTTTAGTGCTTATAATGAGGTAATATCATGTTGTTCTTTCTCACTCTCACTGTGTAAACATTTACTCAGGGTTGTCTGGAACATTTCATGTTATAGACCACAACCTGGGATTTTCACAACAAATACCGATTATTTTTTCCATCCAAACTTGTTATTACAATAGATAGGGTAGGATTCACATTCACCAAATATATATAGTGTGTCTGTATGCGTGAACTAAACACATGTCTCATTGTACTTTCACTCATATAGTAACATGTATAGGTAGATTTCATAAAACATTAGTAATATCTATAACTAATTGGTTTGTTTATAAAATCCCACATTATTACATACTCATTAATCGTACAAGTTTCATGTATTAAACACTCACAGTCCATGTCCAACCCAATCGCACACATGTCTCATTGTACTTTCACTCATATGGTAACATGTACGTAGATTTAATAAAACATTAGTAATATCTATAACTAATTGGTTTGTTTATCAAATCTCACATTATCACATATTCATTAATAGTACAAGTTTCATGTATTAAAGACTCACAGTCCATGTCCTACCCTGAAATTTACACCATACACTTTCTACACCTATATTCAATTTTACCATCATTGATTTACCAGCTTCATGTTCATGCTGTGAACTCGCTTATCTATATTTGCATCTCTCCGATCTTTGCACCACAAAACTGACATCTGAAATTACTGCAATAATTTTGTAGGGTCCTTCGTAAATGGCATCCAAACTTCCTCTGAAAATTAACTTTACAATACACAATATCACCCTTCTTAATTCTAACATTGTTACCATATTTACTTAATTTCTCATTTTTCAAACATTGTTGCTTCAGATTTCTGACTGCATTGATTAATTTATTTTTATTCTTTCCCCGTAATTCGTTATCTATTAAGTCTTTCAGATTCCATCTCAAACTTAAACTATTATTTGGTTTATAATTAAACAACAGTTCAAACGGGGTCGATTTCACAACTTTCATTGAATGTACTATTTACTGATAATTGAATTTTTCCCCAAATCTTTTAGCCCATCCTCTTTTATTTTCAGAATAATAACCAATTAAAACTTGATTAAATTTCGTAGGTACACACTTCCCCTTTTAATTAAAAAAAAATTTTGTAATCTTCAGTAGTTAAACAAGTTGCATTTGTCATCCACTATACATTCAGGTAATGAGTAATTTATTAAGTAATACTATTTTCTAAGGCTCTTATCACATTACCTGATGTTATTTCCCGCCCGTGGAAGGCACCAAGTTAATTTATTCATATCTTCTACAATCATCATTATATATATTGATATCCCTCTAAGATGGTTCCACATTGACTACTACCTCTTATTTAGTAAGCTGTCATAATCTTTTTCTTAACTGTACTGCCACAGTCAGGTTTAGTACAAATACCCCTCAATTTAAATTCAAACAACAGTTTCTTCTTTTCTAAGTAGGTCCACTTCCAGCGACATCGTTCACTAGTTAAAGTTCAGTACCGTTCACAAATGTCACTAGATATTACAGTTTATTCCTAACAGAATAAGTTTGTTTTATTAAAAATATTTATCAATTAATTTAATTTCTTCCTTTAATAGTTCACACAAATACCAATCACTGTTCAAAACTACTTCACATCAACCGCTCAATTATATACAGCAGAGTTGCGCAATTATGTAACGTGTCTATAGTAAGGTTATCTTCTATAAACAAATCACAACTATTTTTGTTTTAGTATAAGAGCGATTAATTGTGTTCTGAACTAATAAACCCTTTATTTTAAGAATGCACAAGTTCCAATGGAATATCAATAATTAAACTCAGTATAAAATAATAGTAATTTTAATAAAATTTAAAATCAATAATACAGCAACGCCAAGCTATCTTTTTTACTTAGAATTTAATTCTCAATTATTTCATGTTTTTAACCCATCAAAAGTTCACAAGTCCAGTCTTAAAACTAACAATCAATCAATCATTCAATAATTGTGTCCTTCAAGTTCTCAGTGCTAATGTTTCAACACAAACTCAAAATAAAAATCTTCATTAAACTTCAAAATAAAATAATCTTCTTATAATATAAAATACAAACAAATAATAAAATACGACTTCTTCTCAAAATAAAAATCAAACAAATTAAGATAATATTAATATTTAATTTATGAACAAAGACAATGTCCAACCAGTTAAAGTCAAAATTGTATCAATTTCAAACTACTTATTTTCTGTAAATTTCCAATTTACAAATTATTGAATTATCTAGAATTATCCGCTTGGCTTTGAATGTTAAATTTAGGAACTTGTTAAAATATATATAGAATCTCAGAAGATTAAATAAATTTTCTTTGCAGTAGATTATTCCTGATTATAAACCAAATTGAACAGGAAAAGATCATCAAGTAATTTTCTATTTCAATATTAAAATTCTAACTTTCACAGTACCTCGCACATCTGCTGAAGACTTCTCCAAGTAACTAAAATGACTATTATAGATTAATTAATTCAAACTTGAGACTTTAAATTTTGAAAATAAATTTTAATCTTACAACTCAACAAACTCAACCTTCTTCCCGAAAAAATCAAAACGGCAAGAGTAGGCTAAACCTTAATACGTCTACACTCTCTGAGCACACAGCAAAGAATCTCCTGAAAACGTGGTTGAAGCCACCGGAAGGATCTAGAAGTCCCTCCCACCATCTAATCAAGCTAACATTGGCCAATCAAAATTGAGCAACACAATGTCTGAGTTGAATGGTACCTATCCAACCCAGACATGTAAACCTGTGCTCAATACCTACATACAAAAGGAAAGCTTCTAGCATTCCTTGAACCCGAATTGACAAGAAATGTCAGCACTGCTGGAAGGTTCACAATCTTACAATTCAATTACTATATAAGTTTACAATTCTCTTAATTAAAAATAAAAATATTCCTATAAATAATTCAATAATATAGGAAGCATCCTATACGTACCTACACCCATTCATTCACTAACTATTCCCATTGCCAGCGACGAATTTAATCAGTCTTTTTAAATTGGTAGTCCCTCAATCATAAGCAAAAAAACTCGCCAATATTATAAAATGTTTGTGACACTGAAAAGCGTTCCAAGCGAGTTTTTAACACTTTGAGCGTTGAAGTGTTTTAATTGAATCTGGTAACTTATTGTCGAAATGAACACATGAATGTAAAGGCAAGCGTTCATAAACCACCGTTCTGTGTCTACCAGTTCGGTAAGTTATCTCTGCCTCTAGTCTCATACGCATGTATGTCTCGGCCTTTCGTCATGGCACATTTAGACATACAAAACAGAGTTGTTTCCAAGATGTAGAGACTGGGCAGCGTCAACAGTTGCAAATTTTTGAAGGCTTCCTTATAAGCTTTTCCTAGCTACGTTCTTGCCTGATGGCACTAAATTTTGATTTCATACCGTTACTAATCTGTTAAAATGGTAATTACTAAGATAATCATAACAACAGTCACATAGCTATTGTCACACTACGTAGCATAATAAGGGCACCAATAGTAACAGCCTAATCCTATTGCGGTGCGGCATTGCAGCCATCGCGGTATGCCATTATTAATTGTTAGTACTGTATTGAAATGCACTGTACGGTATTATAGAGAGCCTAATACATAGAATGTAAATATAGTAGAATATTAATAAGTGTCCAAATCATACTATCATCAATGTGATATGCCAACCATTTATTTGTAGTATCACCACAATTTTTATTATCAGTTTACATTGCCTTGATATGTTTCCACTAGTTTTTTTTACATTTCCTATGCACGTAGTTTTGTCGTACGTAAATCTGCGTGTTATAGGCCACTGTCAACTTGTTTTAAAAAATAAAAATAATGACGGCCCTATTATGCAGGAAACCTAGGAATTAAATTAAAGCTTCAAAACCGATTAACAATGCCTCCGCCAGTACAACAAGCAGTCTCGGTTATACAACTTTTGTATACTAACTTTTGGCCATCTTTGAAAACAATCCTCGCAGGAAATCGACTTAAGGTTAAGGATATTCAAAAATGAATGTATGAAAAAATCTAAAATTAGTTATATTATCATTAAAAAGTCTGGGTAGTCTCTTGTCACCCATTGAAAGTCTAAGGAGAGTCCTCACAACCAACCAAAGTCAGAGGAGTTTGACCCTCATCCATTGAGGCTAGTCCTTATCCATCAAGAGCCTAAGAAAATATCTCTCAACCATCTAAGAGAAGATTCCTTATCCCTTAGGAGGAAACTGTGTGTCCCTTATACATCCAAAATCTGAGGAGGTTCTCCCTCACACTTCCAACGTCAGAGAAACGTTGACCCTCGCCTATTTTAAGTCTGAGGAGGCTGACCCTTACCCATTAAAGTCTGATGAGATTGTGCCCCACGTATCCAAAATCTGGTGAGGCTGTCTGTCCCTCGCCCACCCAAAGTCATTTTTGAAACTGAAACTCATTCGGTACGGGGAAAGTCCGTCCCATTTCTGGTCAATTCCTCTGTCTTTCATTCACTTTATACTTTGACATTTCCTTCACTTTTCAATTGTGTTCTACTGTTATATTTCATTATATCTTCATAGTATGCATACATAATTTCACAACTACTTTTAGTGCTCAGGTCCTAAAAAATTCGAGAGAGAATCATAATTGTGCACTTAAGTTCACTCTTTCAGAGAGAAGACTTTAATGATGGAGCTCGATATTGTAATAGGCTACTAGTCAACAAGCATAGGATAAGCAGTTCATGCATTTTTTACATTGATTACACAAGTCTTTGTATCTAATAAATGACATTATCTCAATATCTTATATACACTTGGTACTTCTGTTAGTACAAATGACGTATGTACATAAAGTAGCTTCCATGGCCCAGTAGTTACCACTGACAGTCATTTTACGTGTTACAAAATCAATAGACAATCATTGCTCCATTTTCTTGCACAAACTCGTGCATCTGTTATAAAGGATAACAGGATTAGGCCATTTGCCATCGCTATTACAGTAGAAACACGGCTTTACGCGTTTGTGCAATTGTAACACTACACTATTACAAATGTCCATAGCAGCCTGTTATCTATTGATACCATTCGTAGTAAATAATAAGCCTTAAACACAACATTGGCCATTTTTGATTCTTCCGAGTTTCCATGGCTTAATTTCAATGTTGAAAATATTATATTTAAATTAATTTTTAAATAAATACATTGAAGGAGTATGCAACCACCTGTCGTGTAATAGGCTTCGCAAAGTTTCAAAAAGTAGTTCATCTCTCCCTCGTATATCCTGTGGGACAGACAGACAGACGATAATGCTTAAAATACATTTTTACAATCCCCGGCAGACAAAAGAGAAGTTGTCAGCCTACTGAGTGATATGCCCCAATGGCGCTCTTATAGATTCCATAGTTGGACCAAGAAACGTCAGCCAGGAAATATTTGGGGGGGAACGGTCCAGTCAACTGGTATATTCCTGTAGTGGACAGAGAGTAAGGCCCCATTTTGTCCCTTAAAAAGTTCTTGACCCGTTTCTTTGTTGAGAAAGATCTTTCAGCAGTACATGTCAGTAATACTGAATTATTTAAATAATAATAATCGTTTGCTAAAACAGTAATGTTAAAAAATTGAAAATTTAAGGGGAGGTTCGGACCCCATTAACCCCTCTCTGGCTTCGTCCTGGCTTTCAGGATTTTTAAACAAATTGATTAATATGTAGAACCTAATTTAGAATGAAGTTGAATATAAGTTATCATTCAAATTACTTTATTAAATAATAATAATCGTTTACTGAAGAAGTAATGAAAATTTGGGAGGGGGGTCCGTACCCTTTGTATCCCCACGCTGGCTACGTCCTTAAGTTGAACATGCACAGTAACATAAATAACTCATACTTTTCTACAGAAATCTTTAGCCTAGTAGAAATTAAGCCTACAGTTAAAAACTTTCAAAACAAATCTTGCCAAATAATTCATTCACTTTCTGTTCATAAGTAGAATTTCATAGTACAAATGATACAGTCTACACACCAAGTCGCCAAAAGTTTATTTTGTGTGTTCAAGATGAAGGGACCAGAATTTTCCTCAAGAAATCATCATATCTGTGTTTAAAGGTCTGCAATATTATCCACTTGAGGAAGAGATCAGATTGCAGATCTAGAAACGTAGTCTTACTGATTTATTCTGTCATTGAAGGATGGCAAAAATTTCCGGAAAATCCCCTTCATATTCCACCCATCATTTAAAACAAACTTTACACAAAGAATTGGTGCAAGAGATTAATTAGTCTACAAAAATGTTAATAGGGCACCTTTTAAAATATCATATAATTGTACTCAGTTTATTTACAAATGTATTTCTTCTGTGATTTTCTCGTTTGTATCATGGTAACCCATTAGACCAATGTAATAATATTAGCGAATGCTCATCCTAATCCCATGGAGTGACATGCACCATCATAAAAACTCGCTGTTAGTATTATAGAAATGAAGCTTCGTGAAAATGTTCAAGTCTATATGTCAGCTCATTTTCGATATATCGTGGGAAAGACAGACAGACAGACAGAAAGAAATTAAATTTTGCAGCCCCTCGAGTCAGGCTTTGCTAACGCTCTCCGATAAAAATGCCACTGGTATTTTTCCTTTTATTAAACTTAATTTGTGTTCGGTTCTATTGTGCATTTAAAGTAAAACAAGTTGAAATTAAAATCAAGTTTGTCCGCAGAAACTTGAACACATGACTGACACTAGCTTAAGGGAAAACAACATGTTCTGATTGAATTTTTCTTGATATTATTTTGAAGTACTCTTACTCCCTATTTTTAAAATCTAAATTTCACGATTATCCTATGTCGATGTACAGGGTATTCCAGAAATTAATCTATCAAACTCCGCCATATGATCTGTCAAAATCAATATTCAAACTCAAATATCTCAAAAAAGGGTAATTTTATAAAAACACATTGTTACAATAGTAAAGTATGCTGTACGTTTACAAAAGCATGTTAATATTGTACCAAATTTATTTCAAACAACGAATAAATTAATAATGGAGTAATAAAAATGTCACTGAAGCCTTCCCTCTCTTAAAACATACTAAACGGGTTCTTAATGTTATTTATCAGCTGATTCTTAAGTTGAATAGCTGAATTTACCAGTGCAGTATTAATTTTTATTTAATAAATAGTGGTGCAGGTTACAATACAAATATATAAAAATATAAAGTAAAATCCGCCAAAACAACATGCCACAACAACAAAATTGTATAGCAACTATTCAAAATTACGACCAGTTGTTTTCTGGTCGTTTAAGTCATGTCAAATCTATTAGACTCTTGAATCAGAGCACCCGGCCTCATAAAATTCTCGGCAAACTGCTTCAATATTTTCCCAAAATTTGAAAAATAATTGGCATCAGACCTGAGAATCGTGGGCGGTGCCGCCGCACCAATCAGTAGATAGTGGACTGAGAGGCCTCCTTCTTGCCGTTCATTTCTTCATTTTTAGGAGGCAGAAAGAAACCGAGAATGCCGATCGTTATAAATGACATGTAAGTCTTTCAAATAAGTCTAATGTCTAAATAAAGACTGTCCTTTCTAATAATGCAATCTTATATTAAGTCCCCGGTATGAAACTCACTCTTTCCAAACCTCAGTGGCCCCCGTATAATACTTGAAGAGGCTTTTAATGTTGCAGGTAGTTCAGACAAGAGTATCTAACCAGGGGGGGAAACGATAATACGTTTAGAAAAAAAATTTGCCAATTTTTCTCGGTAGTCAGGCAAGGGAATTCTCTTAGGCCTACACAAGGTTGTTGCTCATATTAAATTATTCCTTTAAGAGTAAAGTTTGCCTCAACAATGAAAAGAAATGTTTGAGAAAATAGTGTGTATCGTTGGATTTTTATGCTAGAAACACAATCTGTTATTCCGCCCCTCTTTTTAGGACAGACCTCAACTTGTAGGGCTTTTCACTTTATGTTTTTTGAAAGGATTGTAAAATAGTTTTATGTTAAATTCATTCCCCCACTGGTTGGATTTCTTGCGTTTCACGTTATTCCGCAATAATTGCTCTCGTACTACTAACAGATGCATGTTCTTCTACTCCTGATAAACAAAACTCTCCTTCTTTACCTAACAAACCCACTGACTTGGCTTAATGTTCTGTGGTTGCAACACTCATATTCCTTAAAAATTGATCACTTTCGCTGAGTCGATTATGAAGTAAGTAATAGATACATTATGCAGTGGTGAATAAAAAAAGTCCGGACCACCCTTCTATTTTTTCTAAAGTTCATATGAGGGAAGTTTGAATCCTTTGGGATAGTGTTGACAATCTAGAAAGGGAAGTTTCATTTGACGATTTTGAAACTCCTAATTGTGTCCCCCCCAAAACTGTGGGATTTCTGAGGGCAACTAAAACAATTTACATGTAACAACCCCTCTTAAGTGTACCCCTTCATTTAGAAGAGCAAAAAAAAGCTTAGGACCATGTTTAAACCCCATAGATCGCTATCCCTCGTTCTCATTACAAAGGTGTAATAACCAGAAAAATATTTTTTAACAATTCGTCCACGTTACAAAATTAAACCATAATGATAAAACTGAAGCCCTCTATTTGGCAGTGGAGGGCAAGCGTAGGACGAGCTTCTCATCTCATCGTTTGAGAAGTCTGGAATGGTATTTGGTTGCACAGGCCTCAACAACACGTTTGTTTTTTTCATCTTTTTTCTACTGTTTCTTTTGTAAATGTTAGTTTAAAGACATGTTCAGTGTAACATTTTGATGACTTATAATTTTGGTTGGGATTAAAGAAAATGACGAAAGTGACGGTTTTTGACCGCATGGCAGGAAATATACTTGTTTACTGACGTCCTTTAATTCAAGATCGATTTACGCCAAATTTTATATAACTGTTTAAGATATAAATCTGAGGGGGGGATATTGTGATTTGTTGATTAAATAGCCTAAGTCACAAGTGCTTGCACCGTCCAGGACTCGAACCCGCATCTCTGCTATGTCCGTAATATTACGATATCAGTTATATGTGTATTTGACCGGGTTCTGTCGCGTTGTGTGTTTAAAAATAACCAAAGTAATGTATAATCGGAAGACAAAATATATCTGTCAAATAACTTTTATTATTCATTAAGTTTGTAAAAACTTTAGATTACCTGGGATTTTAATTTCAATAGAGATTGGTTCAGGTACCCTTACTAACACAGTATGAAACTGACCTGAGTAGATAATAACAGCTTGTATAGAAATCATCAGTTTATGAAAGTATATATCTTCCAGATTGAATCCATGAATCGTCTTTGTTCTCGTCATCTCAAGATGCCCGGTATCTATAATGTAACTCCCTCTCCTTTTCCTCATACACTTTTACGAATACTTTGATAATCTCTTCTGTAAAACCTTTCAAACATTATTATGTCATTGAAATGTCAAAAACTATATTTCTACGTTGCGGCGGTTGAGTTGTCCCATTGGAAAACTTGTACCTATTGACTTATAGGTTGAAAATTGACAAATAATATGCCCACTTTATAAACGCATATGCGTCACTGCTAGTTTTTTATTTTAGAATGTACTGACCGGTTCTTATTTATCAATCTTAGTTTTATATTATTTGTTAACCTTAATTACAGGGTTTTCTTTCAATTGTCTAAAAGCGTGTTTTTAATTTCACGAAGGAATTTTAAGTATGGCTTTGAATCTAATATATATAAATATATATATATACTATATAAAGAATGATATTTATTAATTTAAGACAATTAATGTACGAAAGGTCAGTTTCTCAATTAAGGCCAATTTGATTTTTTTTGATTTGTTTTTAATTTCCCATGTAATTACTATTTACTCGTAGTTCGAGGCTCGAGTATGTGTTCTAGTCGTAAGTTAGTTATCCCACATCGTTTTACCTGATGAAATATTTTTTCAAGGTAACTTTTGTGCATTAAGTTTAATAAATAACTTTTTTGGGATCTGCAATCTGATCACTTCCATCCAGTTAGCATAACTAACTTAAAACGTAGATATTGCACACTATAAAATTTAAACAAATATGAGATATTGCAGATCCTGCAATTGTATATAAATCTTTACGTGTAAGAAAATCGATATAGACATATCCACCCGAAATAAAAGAAGTATATCGTTCTCTTTTAGGCGGAGGATGTAAAGGGAATGTATCCAAAGGGTTTAAACATATAAAATGATGTTTATATTCCCAAATGTATATTTTAATTAGTTTTGACATACTTAAAAATATTTATCAGTCACGTTAATAAATGTAAAATCATCCTCATTTAACCACAATTACTAGACCCATAGAATATAACGAAAATTTAGTTCTCTTTAACTTGTTTTTTTGAAAGTGAGTACAACGATTATTTATGGGTCTGATGGCTGGCTTTAGTTGCATTAATCCAATAAAATATGTAAAATGAAGAAATACGATATCGTTTGTAGAATCTTTAAACCTTTCGATTAACTCAAATTTCGACCTCCACCAGAACAGCCGGGCTGACAATAAAGTTTTCTCTTAGAGAAAAATCCCTACTATTACTTTTAATAATAACCAATGTTGTGCGTTTAAAAAACAAATTAGCACTCCTCTTCTGCCCATATAAATACAACATAATTACTAATGATGTAGCTAATCCACAGAGTCCCTTAAAGTACTGTAGGTCTCCTCGTAACAACCAAATCCATGACAGACTAACCGCAAGGCCATTAGTAGACCGGGCGAACTCACAGCAGAATCAATTAAAAAGTGATCAAATTGTTATTTTTGTTATGGGGATCTAACAGATTATAAGTATTAAAAATATCCGTCCAGCGCGTTTAAAAACTATCTTTTCGCTTGTAAAATATTTTTGTAATGACGTGTGATTTGTGTGCTTCTGATTGTCTCATGTTGGAACAATAATCTTTGTCGTTCAATACGTTTAAAATACCTTAAAAAAATCCTGGTTTTCATGTATGTTTTATTAATACATGTTTTAATTAAATATATAAATTTAAATAATCTTGATTGAGTGTTAGACCTGTGCCTCCCATATATTGAATTTGGCAATTCCACGTGTAAGTATGATACGGACTATTAGTCTAACAAAAATGTAGTGTTGAGATTTTTAAGATAAAACAATGTTTACTACAGTTTGATCACTTTTCTTTTGATATCAATATCCAATTAATAGCTCTTACAATACTGCCTGTCCATCAAAAACGTTTCATAACTAAAGTAGCTTTTCAACTTTTTTGTTTAGAAACTTAATAACATTGTATCGAATACAAATACGATTCTACTTAATTTGTTTTTACATTTAGCACATTTTGAGCCACCCCTCTAAAATCCCATTTTGTAAAGTATAATTATCCATACTTTTAAATATCCATACACACTGTGTTTGTGTGTCTATTAATTCCAAATAAAATTATAAATGCAAAAGTGCCTTTGTTTGTTGGTTTTGCTTTCATGGCGTAAACTAATCAA
>NW_025786309.1:0-17250 GCF_021130785.1 Homalodisca vitripennis
AAAATTATTACACAGTTCAGTGTTAATAATATAATAGTTGTTAAATGTGTGTTTTATTTGTAACATATGCACAAATATTGTGTTACTGTTCAGGTGTTAGTAGTATTACTATAGTTACATCAATATTAAATTAGATAACTATAAGTAAAAGCTGCGTATATTTCAAGGGACGTAGTAAAAAGTTTTTCCGATGGTTATTTTGTAAAAATTTCGCACCGTAGATGTATAATTTTTTACGCAGTGAATTACGTACTTTTAAAAATCAATCGGAATAAAAAAAGCATACAATTATATATAAAAATAATTAGTTACATTCACAATAGCTAGTGTTATAAATATTGTGTACGAAAACTGTAAGAAGTTCGTGCTATCAATAATCTACAATCAGTTCTGTTAGTGACAAAGTGATTCTCTTATCAGGAAAACAACGCGGTGTGAGGAATTGACAGGTGCTCATCATAGCATTGTCAACTGATGATAGCTGTTTTGATGAATAAACTATTATCATGATTATGACGAGCATTGTATGAAAATTACGTTGAAATTAATCTTTGGCACACAAAAAATATCGAATTTAAGATGTGAGTAAATTTACAACACTTTTCGATGTTTTAAACTTAAATATATTCATTTTAGAAGAAAGAATTTTTAAAATATATGAATGTCTGCAAATACATAAGAATTAAAATCACCTCAGTGAAAAATCTTCGTGTGTAACACACCCTTGACAAAGCATAAAAACATATGGTTACATATAATTTCAAATACATATTTCTGAAACTGGAGTAACATGTAACCTGGAATTTATATTCCTTATTATTGACATTAATTATGATTCTAAATAAGTTTATATGAGAGTATAAGGATTTATTCCCTTTTTGACCTCCTCCCTAACGTTTGTGTGATCAACCGTGATGGACTTATATTTATATTTTCATATGGGTTAAAAAATATTAAAAAAAGTATGAATTGTAATATTAATTTTTTGTAAAAACTTTAAGATACAACTTATCGACGTTAATATGGATGACCTTTGATAAAAATGTTTCATTTTACAGTATTAGATGGAAACACGCGTGTTTAGGTTTTTATTTATAAACCATTATACTGTTATTAAAGTTGATACTTGTAGTACTAGGTTTCGAAAATTATCATTAGCAATTAACTCTGAGAAAACACAAGTCGGCTTCTTTCTTTCGTTCACACACCCTAGCTGAGATATTAAAGTTTACTATACGTTTATGTCACCATTAAGAAGAACAAAATCAGTACGCCAAAAATCAGGTTATGTAAAAATGTCATATGGCTGTGTACAGTTGGTTTACGATTTACTATACGCATCATGGTTACTCATGAAACCAATATATAACACTTTACTAACCGTTAGCCAACTCCCATTGAGTGAAAAGTATTATCAATCCGACCAGTATTTGATTATGTAAATGGGGCTGCATTCAAAATTTACAGGCTATGTATTAGTATGTTCTCGAAATATAATAATGACATACAGGCTGACATAAAAAAACATACACTTTTCTATCCACTTTAAAGATAATCATCACTAGCCAATCACAAATCAACTAATAAGCTAGTGAAAAACAAATAAGTTGGCTTGTTTAAATGATATGTTAAAAGGTACTAAATAAATAAGGCATAATTGCCTAACATTAAATACATAAAATAAATGCTGAGCAAAACATCAAACTTCTTCTCACCAAAGAGTTTCCTCGGAAGCTTGCACTGATTGTTTCCAGTGACAGAGCAGAAATGAAATCGTAGGAACGTCCTGTGGCAGAGTAAACAGGTTTGCTTTGGGTTGAGGTCCTTTGATCGTTATTCTATACGTGAGTTCAGTCAATGTGCTCTAAATTGTCGTTGGTTTCTACCTTTATGGACCAGTTAGTATTTTCGAATATAATCTATAAAAATTATGTTGTAACTTTCAAATGTTTGTCTTTACATATTTTTTACAGTTTATGTTAAAAAATATACTAAGTTTTTACTAAACAAAATTCCGATCGTAAAGACCTATTTTAGTCATAATCAAGTTTTCAGGTCAGTTATTTTATATTTATTTATTTATAGTTAGTTATTATATTTATGAACAATCTTGAGGCTTATAATTAGGATTTTTTTTAAATATTTACAAATATATACCTTATTAGAAACGTTAAAATAATATAATTCCATAGCTTAAATAACATATTGAAAGAAAGAAGTACTTCATTTGTTCAATGTGAGCTAACGTTGATATCTTCATCAGTCGTTCCTCAAGCACCTTCTTCACGAAGAACTTGGCGTCCCTGCACCAGGCGCAGCAATAGCTAATGTCTATGCACCCCTGCTTTACCTTAGCGTAAAAACTGCTTATTTTCTGGCAACACGTGGACGTTTACAAAATTATCTATAAAACTCGGTTATGCTGGATTTACCTCCATAGCAGTTTAAATTGTGGTCTTTGTCCTGTACTTCGTAATCCACTGTATGACGTCGTAAAATGTGTAAATGTTTTAAAAAAACTAAAATTTTTCAAATGATACTAATATGGTGTTTTGACATAGTAAAAATAGGTAGAACTGGTTTTAGAAATAAATAATAATATAATTTTTTTTACCTTAATTGTTTTGTTTATTTTGTTAAGGATACTGATATGGTTTATTCCTCACATTTCAAAAATTTTATGATTAACACATTTTCTAAACTTTTTTATTTAATTAAACTTTGGTAATCAAAACATTTCCCTTTTTTTACGTAACAACATTATTTTTACGCACACTATAAGTTTAGCTTATGTTATTAATTTGTTCTCTATTATATTATTTATTTAAAAATTGTGAAAATATATAATAAATATTTTATATTACTGTAATTAAGTTTGTAATATAGTTAAAAATTTTAGCATAATTTTTTATATATTATGTGGATATCTGTTTGGCGGTATTTTTAAATAAACTTCACTACTTTAGCCATTCTTCGACTTTTATTAAATATTATTCACTTGTAAAATGATGATTTAGATCTCTAAATACTTCAATTAATGCGAATGGTTTTGGTTGCAATAAATTTCAAGTTTTCTCTTAACAATAAATAAAAAATTTATATAAATAAACACGTATAAGAGCAACTTAAATGTACATTTAAAATACTTTTATAAAACTATCATAAATAACAAAGGATTTATAAAATAACAAAGAAATATATAGCCAGCTACATAAGAACTGCTGAGTTAATACTGTTTTACGGATCAAAATGAAAAAATAATTCATCCTTATCAAAGAACAGCGTTTCTCGGAAGCTTTCACTGATAGTTTCCGGTGAGAGAGAGGAAATGGAATCGCAGGAACTCGCTCTGTCAAAGTAAACAAGTTTTTCTGTGGATTAGGACGATTTCACCTCCACTAATCTATATCGGGAAAGTCAGTACGTACGCTTTAAATTACATAAAATATACATTATCAAAAAGAAACAATAGTAGTTATGCCCTTTTTCTTATGTAAACGACAACACTTATCCCCGGATTAGCCCGCAATTGTCTGCTGAATAACAGGTACGTAGAGAGACATATAATTTTTAGCGGTAGAAAAATATCCAAAATATTAAAATAATGGCGACGAATAAAATATTTTTAATGTTGTGAAAAAACGACCGATAAAGTATAAAATTTAAGTTTGGAGGGCTTTGATTTGGGATCCTGAAATAAGAGAGATAAACATATATATATAACTTGTCTATTGTAAAATAATGTATTGCATTTCTCTGCAATCCGTGTATTTCTTTGAATATAAAAAAAAAAACAATTAAATGTTTCAAACAGTGTGGGGGGAATACTCAATTCAAGTTCGTTTTTATTTTTGTTTTTAACTTACTTATAATATTATACAATGTTGTACTATGATACTTTTAAGAGGACTCAGGTTCTATGATCATTGAAACGGATGAAGACTCAGTTCAATTAGTCTCAATATAAAAATAAAACTTTGACAGTTACAAAGGAAGTTAAATATTACTTTTAAGAGAAGTGTAGATAAATGCGTGGCTGCTTATCACAAAACGTTATTACCGTTCTCAGATTCCATCACTGATATGATTTATGAAAAAAACGAAGGAAAATCGCATAAAACTAGAATCAGCTAATAGTACAAAAAGGACTTTACAACTGTGAAAATTCATAAAAAGTTTTATTAAACAAGGTTACAGATCTGTTTTTGGTAATATTTTAAAGGAAGAAACTTTACGTTTTTTTGACCTTAAACTAAAAGAATTTTCTATGTGGCTTCCGTTGGTTATTCTGCAGACATCCAATCGGTAGTCGATTTCTTCCCAGACTTCGCCCCTAGCATTTCCGGTTTGTAACTTGCTCAGGCGCAGCGTAAATTCTTGCTCTAAGTTCAGGTAGAGTGGCCGGTGAAGGAGGTATGTACACCATATCTTTTGTGAAAACCCCAGAAGAAAAATTCTAGCGGTGTCATGTCTGGGGAACGGGGGGGGGCATGCAATTGGCGCATCAACGGGCAATCTTATCAGTGTCTTTAATTGCTTGTAAAAGCGAATATCGATATGGTTTCCAAGTGCAAACGTTTTCTTAACACACGCCAAACCGTCGTATGTGGTACTTGCAGCTCACGACATGCACGCAGGGTCGATTTCGTAGGGCTATTTACAAAACATTGTCTCACTTGTTCAAACAACTTCGTCAGATGTGCTTGGACGACATGAGGATTTTTTATGTTTCCACTGAGCACCCTGTTTCTACAAAATAACTATTGCCACTCATAAATTGTAGGCCTACTAGGAGAATCTTTAGCATGCTTTTTTTACGAAAACTACGCTGAACTGTTGTCGCAGACTTCGATTCTTCAAACCAAAACACACAACTAGCACGCTCCGGTCCAGTGAAGGCAGCCATGTTTTTAAACGTAGCTGTCACTAGCGCTTGTGCGGCGCGATTAGGCACTAACGGACTACGCGAGTAAAAAGAAGAACTTAAACTGTTTTCCTTTAAAAACAACACCAAAACCAGCTCTGTACCTTTTTTAATAAATTTTATATGAATTTTCAAATTTGTGAAGTCCCTTTTTGAAACGCCCTGTATAATATACTACAGCATTCTAGAAAATAGTAAATACTTAAATAATTTACTAATTAGGCAACAGTAAAAATATAAATGTATAGAAAGAATAAAAACAAACAGAAGATTCTAACATAAAAACTATTCTCATGTTTGTAGATAAGTGGAATTTTAAGTTGTTGTTATTTCAAGTGTTTAATTGTAGGAGAACTTCTGGTTATAATTAATAATATCTCTAAAGACCAATTGTTTTTCATTGTGTTACCCATATAAACTACTTATAGTGGCTTGTATTTCATTCACTTTACAGAAGAATCTTCACATTTGAATTTTGTCATGTAACCTCTTCGAAGGCTCATCTTAATCGCGACACATGATCAAAAACATTATTCTTTTTATAGGTACTATGCTGGTCCACATTTCCATAAACTCAATATCTTTTCAATATTAAAACTAAAAATATGTCCCTAAAATACAGTGGTTTCTCAACAATGGTATTGAGAAACATTTATCTTACGAACATGGTTGTTAAATCTATTGTAGAAGCGTGTTCGGAAACTAGTGAAATACAAAAAGCACTTTTACGGTGTGTTTGCTGTGTTAAGGAAGACACTCAAGTGATTCAGAGTGTCTGTGCCGCGGCCCGTACGTGTGTGGAGAGACAAAAGACCAAGGAATGGACTAGTGTGGATTATATTTGTAAGGAAGCATTAGAAGCACTGGTATCTTGTTTACAGTTGCATATATTTTGCTCTTTGTGTTAGTAAAATCCTACACTAAATGGAAAGAAGATATTCTACTGCTTTAAACATTTTAATTGCTTTATAAATAATGTGTTGAATTAACAACGATACAGTTGTTTTAATATTTGTAAAAATTACATTTATAAATTTTTCCATACAGAATAACATTAAAAGTGTTATTATGATAATGTGTAGTGTAGTTTTGCCTTGAACATGTGTTAAAAGGAGAAAATGCACTTTACAATTAACTATGGGGATAACGTAGTACACATACACACATATAGTAGTTTTAACTGTGATGCCTGCATTACAGTACTGGCCAAACACTAGATGACTGTTATTCCTTAAACTTGATGTTAAAAACACATACAAACTTACAATAGTGCTTAAAGTAATTACACATATTTTTGGAGTCATGATGTAATGTTTACACACACAAAATTATTACAATGAGCATGATGAGGGTTTATAGTAATTTAGAGATTAATGGGGACGTAGTATGGACAGAATTTCGAAATGGTTCTAGGCTTATATTTACGCCTGACATCCTAATAATGTCCATATTTCAGTCAATTAATTAACGCGTTAAACCGAAATAAAAAGCACTGTCGTATTTGTAATGTTTTTACATACCATTACGATAGTACTATTACGTCGTAATAGCATTACGACAGTTATCGTGTTCACAAACCACAGAGCGCTTACTTTTTCCGATTCAATTATTTTGTATTTGGCTATATCTGTAACATATGCGTTGAAATAAAAAACTAATATATGATCGGAAGACCAGATACCTGTCAAACGACTTTTATTATTAAATTGTATAATTGAATCGGAAAAAGTAAGCGCTCTGTGGTGTAATGGTAGCACATTCACGCGGCAAGTGAGAGATCCGGGTTCGACTCCGGCGGAAGTAAGTACTTTTTTGTGATTCAAAGTTTATTGAAATTAAATAAGGCTATTGCCATTTATACAATTTAATGTAAATAAAAAGTCGTTTGACAGGTATTTGGACTTCCGAACATATGTTAGTTTTTTTTATTTAAACGCATATGTAAAAGATACGGCCAAATACAAAATAATTGAATCGGAAAAAGTAAGCGCTCTGTGGTGTAATGTTAGCACATTCCCGCGGCAAGTGGGAGATCCGGGATCGACTCCCGGCGGAGCTAGTACTTTTTGGGATTCAATGTTTTATTGAAATTAAATAAGGGCTATTGCCATTTATACAATTTAAAGTTAATATAATGATATTATATTTTATATATATATATATTTATATATATATATATTTATATATATATATATATATATTTATATATATATATATATATATATATATATATAAATACCAAAAAATAATACTTGGTCGGGCAGGAATTGAATAACCAAACCTCCGGGGTGTTCTCTGACCACAGGTCACTTTATGCGCAGTAACTGCACCACCACCACCCCCCGTCACTTAGACTCTACGGACATCTCCCCAGTTGATCTTTAGCACTCTCTCTCCAACACCCAGGAACCTCAATTAGCCCCTCCTCGCTTCTCAGATGAACATCATGCCGTTGCCAATCCTGTCTCAACCACTTCCTTCATTTCGGCAGACTCATACCATCACTGTAGACTTTATACTATCCATCTGTACTCAATTTTCCTGGCTCTACCATCAATGATATCAAAACTTTTCCTTGAATGAATAATCCACCGGGAGTGACTCAGCCGCCGCTTATCACCACTACAAACACCACCGTCCAACCTGCCTCCTTGAGAGTAGCCAGCCCATCCGGCTTTGGTCGCCACATACCTGCGTGGTTCTATCACTTATACTCTATAATATAATGTTATATACCAGTAATAACTCTCGATTTGGCACGCAAAAACTATTTTTTTTATACTGGGACACCAAGAACAAATTTTCTATCATCCTAACTAATCCTGAGGTAAGTGACATAAACATAAAAATATTGTAATCTTTTGATTTTCTTGAATATAAATATTGTTCATAAATGGGGACCTTAATTTAAAGAGTGAAAATGTACTCTATTCAAATTTTATGACATTGTATTGAATAGTTCCATGATTTTAGTAACAATTAAATTATTTAAAGACCAGTATAGGTAAATCCTCTTTAAGTCGTCTCTAGGTTTCTACAAGTCTTAAATTAACTTTAGTATAACTACTGTAAGCATAAGCATAAAGATTACGAACGCTATGAAGTAATTAAGAAAACAAATATTTAGAGTTTTAAGGAAAATAACAGTTCGCTACACACAAAATTATTTTAGGTGAATGTAGTTTAGTAGGAAGTCTCTAGAAGCACAGAACAACATTCAACATTACTAAAATGAGTCTACTTTCAATATAATTTTTCGATCAATTTCGTGTTACTTATAAGTAAACATTAAGCGGATGAAATATCAGGAAAATACAGTTATTATTATTTGTTTTTAAGCATAGTTCAGATATCACCATTCCAAAACAACGCTTAGTTAGGCTGCTATTAACAATGTTAGTTTTATTTAAAGTAAGCACGTATATTATCAGTAATGTAAACTAATTTATTCAATATCTCTTTTGTCTTAGCGTTTAGTCATTTATAACTATTTACTGATTTTTTTGGAACACTAACGATGTGATGACAATATCATCAGCCAAGTTTAGCCTCCCACTCTAGCCTTTATGATATTCGAAGAGATATAAAAGATCTTATTCTTTAACTCAGTACGCTGTAACACAGTGACAGCTGAAATTCTTCTATCTGTGTCCTAAGAGACAACACAATGTAGAAAAAGCTTAACTAAGGCAGTGTGTCTACTCCTTTGCTCAAACTTAATTCCCCAATCAATCCGAGGAGCATAGTTCAGGGACCCGTACGGCCTAAAAGCGATAATAACTGACAGACTGCATCGTTTTTTAAAAGAACATTCCGTTTTTAAATCCGAGGTGTAACGTAACTTAGATTTGGAACATAAATCTTCTTCTAGTTAACAACAGGATTACTCGAAGCGCGAGACTAGGATCTCGGACTTAATAACCGCGTGTATCCACGAATATAGGTCGTACTACCTGGAAAAGGAAATATTCTTCTCCTGTTCATGCTGAAGTGGTCCTCTTACTTAATGGAAGAAGTTTTATACCCATACCCTGTGTTGAGTAGCTCCACACAGTTTAAACGGATCGATTCATTAACCTATTCCGCAACAAAATTGTACTTATTAACTTTAAGGAAAAGGCATGACTTACTAATACTTGGTTTAACATGTTTTAATTTAATTATGAAAAAAATCTTCTATGTTCTGATTTATTCTTTAGAAATAAATAATAGTTATATTTCAGTATAATAGGTGCAAAATTGAATTACAGGCTTTTAAAATTTTGTAAATGATATCAATAACATTGGGTGATACCAATAACTAGTTTCTTTTTTATCTTTTTATAATTGGACTGAATATGAATGGAAACCGTTTTACATAGTGTAAACTTTTGGCTATTGAACTCAAAAGTTTACATTGTCATTTTATCGTTAAAAGGTCTAATTGACTTCATCATGCTTTCCATGTATTATTACTAGTCAAACTACGTTTTATTATATTGCTTGGAATTTGAGGAATTTAACTAATTGGATGATACTTTAAGAAAAAGTAAGTCGTTCTAAAGAAATCCCATATATGTCATAGTTTTCTTTTTCTTATGACGTAATTATTTTTATGTCACAGTATGGTATTTTTGTGTATTGGTATTAAGACAGAGCGAAAATATACCGTTTCCAGAGTACAAAAAGTGTCGAGTAAAATCCACCTAAATGGGCTTGTGAACATTATTAGCACCTAAATAGCATACACTTATTAGTTTTTAAAATAGTCTTGTAATTTATTTTTATAGTGCTATGGATGTCTTAGGCTAAAACATAACAAAAAAGGCATTTGTCGAACGTAGAAACATTTGTTACGTGCGACATGGTAAGTAACGTGATTCAAGATGAATGTAAAAAAGTTCCTATATTTAACTACCAACTGTCAAAATGCATCGGACAGGTTCGACTACTAGTATTTTGTATAAATATAAAGTCTAATCTATATGCCATCGCTGCTGATGAAACTCTCACTTTAGTTTAATTAGCTCACCTTAAATTCATTAGAAGGTATTTATAAATTTTCACCAATTTTGATGCTATATATCGATTCTTGAGTTAACAATTTAAAAATTAAAAATAACTTAAAAACGTTTTTCCATAGTTTAAAAGTTAACTTGGACTGTGTTACAACTATATTCTACAACATGTTGTTCACACTGCGTCGAAAATTTTGTTTAAACAATTATTAAACTATTTAATTATTTCGTTTCAGTTACCATGATTTAAAATAGAATAAGGTGTGTTTCGCCTATGGTATGGTTCAGAATAAATAGATACCAGCAAAAGTTTTATGTCTCTAGGTTAGTGTTCTACTCCGCTAACTGTTAAACGTCCCGTCATATTTAATTTTAATTTATAAAGTTATTATATCAAAAATAAATATCCTGAATTATTATTCTAATAATTTATAAGTTTGTCTCGTTGAAAATATACGGTTGAGAGAGGAATACAAATAAATAAATGGGATGTGCGCCTTTAAGTTTCAAGGAAGGAAAGAGAGTCTTTAAAGCAAATGCTCTTAAAAGGCTTATTCTATTAATGGACCTCCTCTACGCAAAAGAAAACAACGTTCTATTTAGCCACTTAAAGTTATTGTTCTAACTCAATAACATGATATTTTAAATCAAACCTTTTTTAAACCTGTTTTTTATAAAGCTGTGCTGTACCTATAGTAATAAGTTATTCATGTATTTCACTGATTACACCGAATGATACATTTTTATTTCCTAAAAAATCGATTGTACTGTATGTGAGCTTTACATGGCGCTAAATAAGGCAGAGAGTTATAGCGCTGAGCTGAACATTAGGCGAGGGCCTATAGCGTATACCTCAAGAAGATAGAGTAAAATGTTTGCCTGCCTGTGTACACGATCTCTTTTTTTGTTCGATAGGCAGCATGTTTCGAGTTTGATTATCGCGCATGTCCTATAGGACTTAGCTGGGCGTTACTGGAAACGTTTACACCGATCTTTTATTACTAAACTTTGTTGGAAACGATAAAATTGCAAAATGAATAAATTATTATCATATAATTATTAAAACAAAATATTTGACAACATATGAAATTGGAGAACATAATATATAATTATGGACTTGAATCATTCATACCAGTTTTAACAGTTTCAAATTTTACAATTTATTGCAGTTTTCATACAAAAGACAAAAACAAAATCAAGTACATCTCTGAAGAAGTTTTTATAATGTGACTTTATCGTATTATAGAGAAACGGGAAAAACTAGAAACACGGGAGCATTGGGAAAACTCTTGTTTACCAAAGCTACAATTATCGCTGCTTTTTTTTCCCTGACCCAGCAAATCAAATTGCTCTCGTTAAAGAAAATTGGCTTGTCGCAGTTTGCTTTGCGCTGGTTTTTCTTCAAAGCAGTTTCAACAATCCGTTTTGAAAGGTCCTTAATTATAAAAAGTTATTGATGTTATGATTTTTTTGGTCTGTCTTATTTTAAAATAAATATAAATTAAGTTCTTGATTATTTCACTCAATTGAAAACATGGTTTATAGTTAAAATGCTACGTTATTACCCTCAAAATAAAAACTAATGAATCTTATATAGTCATTATCTTAATTATTTTTGCATTATCCTAATTAAAGAAATTTTTAATATCACTAAAAATGAACGAATTAACTGTAATATTGACTTGGTATTTGAATATCACACCACGTGATTAAATTACAAGCTTTTACTGGGGCTACATGCAATGTTAAAAGATGCCACATGAATTCCTAGACTAAATGTCAAAATTTTACATAATGTACCCAGTTTTTATTCATATTTATATTTATTCCGTATTTTTGCGCTATTATTTTACCTACAAAATCAATATAAAAGGTTTTCCTGCTGCTTTAGCACGTATCAAATCTCTATACAAAAAATAAATTTTTGATCATAATTTTATATCTAGAGTTATGCTCGTTTTATAAATATCATGTAAATGTAAGGATACGCCGACATACATGAGAAATATAATGAAATGATAATTTTAGTACGGTTATTGATGACAGTTCAAACTTAGATTTGTTGTTATTTTGTCTAGAATATGTAATATTAAAAAGTTTTGAGAAATATTTTAACGATCAAATTAATATTTAATATCTTTTGCTTAGCTACAACAATGGTATTTTATAGCAGTTTTCCTATTAGTCCGCTTTCATGTCTTCCTTTATGTAATGTTCAAATGGATATCCCAAGAACGAATTAAACTATTGATTTTAGTTTTTCATCCAATGTTCATATACGTTCGAAGCGTCATATTTAATGTCGGTTATAACTCTCCTGGTGAAATTTTGTCGAGCCAATTGCGCAGAGTTACCCATCCCTATGAATGTACATAGAAGTTTATTATCTGTATCATGTATATTTTATCTTAAATTTATAAAAATAGAATTAATTCAATGAAGGAGGGGTTTTACTTAGTGCAATTTTAATCCACTTGCTAAATGTAGATGTTCCTCTCTGTATGCTAGTGCCTATAAACATTTTCATTTGTCTGCCATTCCACAGGCTTGAGATTGAAACAAGGTATATACTTGAAATGTCAGATGCGACTTTACTAAGGCTTGTTGGGCTACATCCTAATCGTATAGCGTAGCCTCAACCTTGTAATTTCCCAAAATCCTATAAAAAATCATAAATTTTCCTTATAAACCAAAGAATAATTGCGGGAGTACCTAGTAGGTTAAAGTTGCAGCTCAGAACGAGTTAAATTAAGAAATTAATAATCACTTTAAATTTGAGAGCTACAATATTGTTGCATTTACTCTGATACATACAGTATCCGTTATGTTTTTAAAATATATAGTCTTCATTATCCGAGCTTTGGACGAAAAGAATAAACAATAACCTGTATTATTTATAGTATATACTAATATTTCTTCATAATGTAAAAGTATGTCCCCACGAGATTCTACAATTATTGTATAAGTGAGACAAAAACTAATGTGTAGATTTTACACATATCTAATACGTAAAAAGTTTGTTCGGCAATATTTCCCCCCTTCGGCATATATTTAATGAAAGGTTTAAAAACTTGTATTTACCGGTTTTTTAAATATGTGGCAATTTTTTTATTTTAAATATTTTAGATAAATGGGCAGGCAATGTCGAAGTCATAATTAAGGTAAAGAAAAAACGTAACTTCTCTAAAAAAAAAGCCAGTGGATCCTTGTTGGCTGATTTAATGGTAATTTCATACATTACAGTTTATTGCTACGAAGTACAGGTAGCTGGTGTTAGATTTAATTGTTTGCTACACTTTTATTACCATGAACTTTTCATCACCATTTATATGGTTTTTAGCTTATTTCTCGATTTAAAATGAAATAAGATATCATTCATTAACATATTCACTATCTATTACAAACTATAAGACTTAGATAGATGTTCTATTTCATTCAAAATTTCGCTTATTTTTAAGTTCTGCTGCCTAGTGGACTTCAACTATCAAATACAAGTAAAAAATGTCCGAAATATATCATGGCACTGCCAAAGAATACAGAAGAAGGAAAATGTTTTGGGTCCACTAGTAAGTAGAATTGCGTACAATTTGGTAGTACGGAAAGTGATATATTAGATGCATTTTTAAAACATTTTAATACATATATCCCAACAACAACTACATTATAGACGGTTTTTAAATTGATTTCTTTTAACTATTTACGAAATATATTTGCAACAAAACAGAAACAATAAGTATTTTAAGAATTTCTAATAACCACCCCCGATACAATAACATGGAAAGGAAAGACAAATTTTTTTACAAATCACGAAACAGTATAAAAGCACAATAATATGATAGTATATAATTTATCACAAACATATTTAATATTATATAATAATAGTGTCTTTATATGTCGCCGTTTATACTTTGTCAGTAATAGAAAATAGTAATGCTGTAAACTTTAACTAGGTTCTTGGACAGCTTAGTTTTATGGGAAAAAGAACTGGTTACCGGTTTATCAAGAAATGGCTTAAAATGTGCACTTCATATAGTAAACTATCGCCTTCGGCTCGATGGAGCTACGCCCCCAGGCCCCTAATTGGAGAGTTGGCTAAATGCGGGGATGCGGGGAGACAGGTTAAGTCCGAGCATTACATTACGGATCTGGAAGTTTAAAGTAACCTATTTTATTGATTCAATCCGGATTCAACCAAACTTTGGACTTTGAGGGCGTTTTGTAGCTTAAACATTAGAGGTACGAGAAAAAGTGACTGGACCTTTCTTGTCGGAAATTTAAATTCATCTTTCGATTCTGACCTCGGATTTTATATTCCGAGTTTCGGTTTAGCCAATAAACATCATGGAAGAAAAAGTTTGCACTGGTCAGCTTATTGTGAACTGTTTAGTGTAAATGATAATAAAAACACATTCTAAGTTAGAATTTTTAAATGTTAAGGGAGTATAATTTTGCTCAGGAGTTCAAATATTCATCCCAGGAAATTCCCTGTGGGGGGGGGGGATTTAATGTTACCGGGCGTTAAGACATCCAGGGCTGCTGTTACTGCACGTTACAAAATGTATAACACAATTGTTTCCAAAGATTTAAAATCTTTTTCATTAGGAGAAATAATATCCAAAAATTTTTCAACTAATGCTTATAAGCACAAATAGACAAAATATTTTCATTAAATTAATGAAAATTATGATTTAATCTACATCAAATTTAACTCCTCATCAGTTCCATTCAGGTACATCCTTCCTAACATCCAAACCTGGCATCCCTCTCAGCCCAATAATAATATTTATTTGTCATCTTGACACCACTTGTAGGATATAAACTGAATCTTTTATAAATATTCAATAGACGTCGTTGAAAATTAAGAAAACTATTTTATTTTCAAATTAGAAATTTAATTTATTTACAAAACACATTAATAACGATGAATTTTCTTATGTGATTACAATTTAGGAACACATAGTATGTAAAGTAGTCAACGCAGTGTAATGCAAGACATTTTAAATCATACAATCATTTTTATAAAAACAGGTGTTTTTATATAACATTTATGAGTTGCAAATGCTACTTTACTATTTTATATTTTATACGGGCTCCGGCAAGACATATGATACGTAGTTCCCGGATGTGACGTAGATACTGACGAAATCACGGATTCTCTCAACAATATCCTCTGTCACTGTCAATGTGTTCAATACAACACCCCTAACAGTTGTTATACAATTTTAATGTTGTTTCCAGTTTTAATTGATATATTCTAGGTCAAGCGCATTGAACTTCTGGTAAATTTGCCGCTCTGCAAAAGGAAGTCCCATACGGACATTTTTTCCTAGTCCTGCAGTGTCACTTTTCAGTTAAAAAAGGGTTATTTAACAAATAATGTGATACGTAGAAAATCATAATATACTTTTATACACTTACCTTCTTTTTAGTTAGAATGTTTAGGCTTCCATACACAAAAACAACTTAAACATGTCTTACAATTTATAGCTTTAGTCCCATAGTGACAGTCTGTACTATATTAGTAACACTAATACAGCTTTTATGAAATTGATAGAGAAATTTTCAATAACATATCGATCGTCCCGCAGTGATAATTTGTATGAAGATCGAAAAAAAGAGGGGTTTAATAAGAAAGTTTTTTTTTTTACTTTTGTGCAATATGAAACTTTAACAAATGTTTTACCAATTGTCCAGACACATAACTGATAATGATACTAACCATGTAGGCAACTTGCTAATAGAATAAAAATGTTTAAATAGTTCATTATAAGTCTGCTAAAGTGATAAAAATACTAATACAGAGAATAATACAATTTAATTATAACAGATACACCCTCAACAAAAACTAGTGTAGATGTACGATCGAAACTTTATGATGTATAAGTTCTGCATTTATTAAAAGAACACCAACATTTTGTGCTTATATAATTCAAATTGGCTAATGAATCCTGAAGTAACGCAAAATAACAACGCGACACAAACACTACCAAGCTCGGGATATATAGTCCAAACTGATTGAAATATGTTATATTGTATATAATATATACACACATATATATATGTATTGTGTGTAATGTGTGTGATTGTGTGTGTTTGTGTGTGTGTGTGTTGGTGTGTGTGGTGGTGTGTGTGTGTGTGTGTGGGGTGTGTGTGTGTGTGTGTGTGGTGTGTGTGTGTGGTGTGTGTTTGTGTAATGTATATTTATACAATTATATATGCATTAAGCTTGGTTAGTGCCTAGGTTTTAAAATGTTGCATAACAAATTAGTGAGTGTTATATATAGGTTTCTTCTTAGGCAAATTTCCTCCATGAGTTGAAATATTTCGTTTAATGATAATGCTTATATTTATACATAAGCATTAGAGTCCAGAGCTTCTAGAATCCATTTGCACTTGTTAGTTTCAAAAATTTTTAAAAATTTTATAAATCGCTGGCTGCCTTTCGAATTAGTAATGCGAAGTCGGTTTAATCGAAATTATTTTTTATGTACACATCGACGTAATCTTTGAAATTTTTCATAAACCATTTGGTTATAAAAACAACAAAGAAAAAAAACAAGTGGATGAAGAATGAATACTGGGTCATGCCGTGGAGGTATAATCGCGATCGCGTGTAAGCTGCTAACACAAATGAATTAATACAACTATCCTGTGATCACACGGGGCCCGTCTGTAACACGAAAAATCCGCCCCTGGAAAAGCAATACACACTTAGTTAGCCGTAAGATGTGAAACTGTTTACTCTTTATCTAAATAGTTTGTATAATGGAGGTTAGTTACTTTAATATGCATATTTTTATATTCATATTAAAATACACAAGTATGTGGAATTCAAAACCTGGAGTATATTTTTTTTTTTTATTTAGTTGTAAAATTCAGAAACCATAAGCAACAAAAACTTTTAACAAATTGGTATGGTTTTCTTATTATAAACTAACATTAATTTCATTTTAAAGAGTGTTATTATTTTAATCTTTACAGTAGTAACACTCCTAGGACAAACTTTCGGGCTTTTAAATTCCTGTTAGCTTTGCATTCAACAAACAATTTCCTTACAATTTATAAGTAAAGTAATAAGGAAAAGCGGAAACTAATAATGACATATATTTCATTGAACATAATTTTTTCGAACAAAATTTTTAATTACGTTTTGTACACTCTATGAAGGGATTTTTAGATTCCCAGAGGAATTAATACTTATCAAGAACGCTAATATTACAGTTTTCCTCTTTTGCCAGCGATCTTAATCAATTTTCTTTATATAACCATCTCCTATGATTTTATTTTGTAATAGTAATCACAATTCAAGAATATACCAAATACATACAC
>NW_025786310.1:0-17576 GCF_021130785.1 Homalodisca vitripennis
GAAATAAACTCAAATACGTGGTTTTCAATAACTTAAGAAGTTTTACGTAAACTAAAGAAATGGCCCTTTTAATGATCATTCGTTTCTTATAGTACTGGGCAGTCCAATAAATATTACACATCAATATTTAAGCATATCTCAGGGAAGAATGCTTATCCCCAATAAAATTTGTTTACAAATTGACATTTGTTCCGCCCATCTTCATACCGCTTCCTGGAATATTAGAAGAGGCAGACGTCACCTTATCTTCGTGAGAACATCAATACGGCTCCCTATAAATGTAATACGTTTAGTCAACTTACCTCCCGAAGTACAAAAGACTTTTTAAAACCTTAAAACTCATAAAGTAAAACGATCTAAATGCATCAAATTTAAAATATTAATACATTATAACGTTATTAACCAACAACAAAACTTTGTAGAAATGTTATTAAGGTTTCTTAAAATTAATCTATGTTTTACATACAATCCTTGTATATGGTGTACCTAATATATAAAAATCTTCATACACTGATACATGAATACTTAGTATTTTTTTGTCATCTGAAAATTTCTAAAATTTTATAGTATAAGTTGACCTAAATAAAAAGATTTAAATATAAAACTATTCTTGGCAATTTAAGAAAATTTTGTTAAAATTGCATACCTGTAAAAAAGTTATGGCATATTAAAATTGTAATGTAATAAAGGACAACATGTTTCCTTATAACATTTATAATAAGGGAATTTAAATTCATGTCTTTAAAAGCAACCATGAGAACTTATATTCGAAACGATTTTTTCTTTGCGGTTATTTCAATAAGGGCCATATTGAAGATATTTTCAAGGTTATTGAAACAAATATTACTGCCTCACACATTATATTTGTATTGTTATCAGACTATAAAATATTATAAAGAGTATTTTTGTCGCCTAATAAATAAAAAGGATACAATTAGCAATTCTAACCAGATAATAAAATTAATAAATCAATTGAAAATTATTAAGTGTGCAATCACTATATGTGACATTTTAATCCAATATAATTAAATACGTTTACGTTAAATACATAAATATATGAAAAAGTGACTGGAACGTCTGGCGTTTAAATTATGATAAATTTTGAAGGACAAAAAAGTAGCTTTTATGAAAGCTCTACAGAATTCACAATATTACAATTCCATTGCTTATTTTATTGGTTTTTTAGAAGATTAAATAAGAAGGAAAAAAACATTATGGTTGCCAGTAAAGTCGGTTTTACGGGCGAATATTTTACGTGACAACGACTTTTTCTCGGTAGAATAATTTATTGATATGAATATTATTATAATTGCACAATAGGAACAAGGTATTGAATGAAAATAAGAATTGCAAAAATTTTAACTATAGAAATATATTTTGTTTACTAAAACAATGATACATGAAAACTTAAACTTAACTAATTCCTATATGCGTGATTTTGTTGGAGATAGGACGATGATAAGGAGAAAATATGAAATGAAAGGAATGTGTTTCTGCTGTAATGTGTCCTTGCGAAAGTCAAGTCGATGGTTGTTTCCTTTTAACGTAGTTGACTTAGAAACGATTGATACGCAATCAAGATTATACGTATACTTTAATGAAATTAAGAACCGAGTTGTCCACACTTTATACAGTTTTTTTTTTAAATCACCACACAGAAGAATCGGTATACTAGAAGCAAATTTGCACGAACGGTGGCTACGAATAAAAAAACTGGCATGTTGTGAACGTACCGGACTGAGTCTTTGGCCATACGTAACATTCCAATGTCCTGCATACTAGCTCCTGGATGAATATATACAGCACCGAGTATAACACTTGAAGCTAGTTATTAGCGGTGAAGCAAGTAACGTCAGTCCATTCACCTGTCACCCTTGGGTTTTAAATGACACGAGTTGCGTCTGTAATCGCAATTTGGACCACTTTCCGCCGTAGATGTCGAAGATAATTTACGATAGATCGCCACTCCACCAGCACGCGTTGGTATCTGAGTTTTAGTTAGATTATTTTTCCCTGATTACGCACTTAGTAATCCTTGATTGGAGTTGGTTCACAACAGGTCCGCGCATCCTACGTTTCAGTCAATACTAAATAGTCGGATCGTGGTAACACTGTATCTGAGTTTCAATGTCCGCTGGCATGGGCACATAAAACTTTGACAGTTGATGTTCGTTACAATAAGTTGTCCAGCGTCGGTTGCGTCGTCACAGAATTTTACGGCTTGTTTGGTAGGTTGTGTCTAGAGTGTGTCCACGAAGTCGTTATGTATTCCAATCTGCGAATCATCTCGAGTAGTCTGTGAGTCGTTTCCATCTCGGCCATGTTTGAAAAACCAATGGAGAGTCCTTTTCTGTTATGATGTACAATCCGTCGATAACTTGTGACGCGGCTCATGGCTAAATATACCAATTGCTGTGGTTGCTTTGAGGAGTACTTGTTAAACAATTGTAGTAAACGTCCCACGCATGCGGCCCTTTGGGTGGAGCGTAATTGCACAAGCAGGCACGCAAGGAAATTGTTTTCCGCTTGCACTTCAACTGTTTTTTGTCAACGAAATGTTTAACCACCCACTTTCTTGTGCACCTGGCAACCCAATCAGACGGATAAAGGTGTTTTGTGTTTTGCTGTGCACATGTGGTCGACATTTGATTTTGGCTTTGGGTACCCGTATATTTGTCCTTCAAAGCCTGGAACCCATAGAGTGGCGAATTTCATCCTTCCAGCTGGCGGCAAACTTAGTGCTGGTCGCAAGTCCCTGCCTGGGGCAGAACGGTCATCTGCATTGGCTGGCCTGACGTTCGATAGTATCCGCAAAACTCCCAATAGCCCACCATTTACCAATCCTATCGGCGATGTCTATGTTAGATTGTAATCGATGTACGGATATCATACTGCTAATGGCAACATGTATGGCAATCCGTCGGTTCTCTGCAAACCAACATCTTTGTGAAGTTTCAGCCTTGCTCCCGGCCTCTTTTCAGGATTGCTAGGAATACCCGAAGCATATTATCAGTGGCGAATAGCAGTTGTGTGCGTTTTTGAATTGAGCGTTTCGATTGTATCAGAATCTACTTCTTTGGTTTGTCTGTAATACAATCTGACCAGCCGTCGGGTAACGTTTCTCTTTGCACCACAATGCTTCAGATTTGTGCCTGGGACCTTAACAATAAGTGCGATCTTATTTGACACTTAGTTTGAGTCCATCTCCAATTTCGGTGAGAATCGTCGAAAAACAGCTCGTCAGTTTGTTCGGGACAAACACGGACTATATGGGAAGTAGTTGGTATGCATTGCCAGAAGTACAGGTCCTCCGATTTGGTTGTGTGGTACATGGTGTAACACGGAGTAGCGCGCACAGGTTGGCAGCGTGTCCCTGAAATCGCCGCATAAGATCATGTGAATTGGCCTCCGAATGTGTTGATCGCAAATAAATACCGGTAACACACTCTGCTGTAGTCAGATAATATGATTATTTTTTCCAAGTATAGCTGCACTCAAGCTGATTTCATCAATGAAAACAACTTTTCCAAACGACACGACAAAACACGTTTTCTTCTGTAGGTCTTGCAGAGTTCTCAAGCAGAAAGAAGTTTTGTCACTCCGGAGTAATGTTGGTGAGAACGAAACGCTAGAGTGAACTGTCGTTCCACCAATAGGGACAGCTGATTTGCCTGTACACTTGCACAAGCCAACGTATGCGTTTTGTTCAGTGAGTTGTGTTCCTGTGTGTAGACGATTTGTACGTCTCCATCAGGCAACGTTAACTTGCGAATAAGTTTTCCACACAGCCGGCCGGGGTCCTGTGAAGAAAACTTGTAGTGTGATCGAAACGACCATCATCCTCCGCAGCCATTGTAAACGATGTTATGACACTCATGAATCAGCTCACGTTGTTCAGGGTTCGTCTGTTCGTATCAGCTCAACAAAATTGAGCTGTTTTGGCATCAAGTTGCTAACGGTTTATTTTACGACCGATAAGCACTTTCTTCGCGGGACCCGAAGTGATTGACATCATCGTTGTTCTCGGAAACCCTTCTCCTTCCTAACGATCTGCTCGACAAACATCTCTTCTTTTTCCTCAATTTCTGGTGTTTTCTCCTGCTGTCTGAATTTTGTAGAATCATCATAGCTTTCAGCTCTTGCAGGCATTCACACTGTCGATGTTGAGATTGTTTTGGAACAGCTGGCGGCGTTTCCCATGATGGTATCCTTGTTTATCATTGAAACAGTTTTATGGTTAGAAATTTATTGACTTATCACAACAATGTCAGCTATTTCATTGCGGAAAGGCAAGAACACGCAATAACCAATTTCACGTATGATAAATTTAACAGTTTCATCTATTTCTGTAGCGTCTGTAATCGTATTATTCGTCCAATTTTCTGCGGTTGTTCATTTGATTTCGTCCTTTCCCAACAGTTGTCCTTTTCCTCGGTCACCGGTTCTTTCTTCAATTTCGATCTTCCTACCACACATCTACGTTCCATCTTCATTGTCGAATGAAATCATGACTAATCATCGTAAAATACGAAACAAACTCGTGCCAAATAACAGAAGATTTCCAGAAGAGAGAGGTCGCTCTTCAATATCGCTGAATGATGTTTTCGTTGGTCCATACATCTGTAACTGAGTCCTGCTTCGATGTTTTTCGCGATCCATTTTTTTCCGGACCGTTTGCGACAGGGCGTTGTCTTTCCTGATGGCCAAACTGTTTGGTAATGTACATAATTTTGACAGGCTCGTTTCGCTCAATACGGTTGACCGTAGTAAACTACCATGCTGACTTCTTGTGTAGCTGACATTTCAACTGCATTATAGGAAAAAGTTTTGAACACTCAATGCTTTCAATTGGCACCGTGTTAGTCCCGGTCAGGTATTGCTCTACCATCATCTTAAGTCAGCATCACGAATCAAGTTATCGACATCTCCACGAGCTGATTTGTTTCACATATTTCACCACGACATACTGTGCGCAGGAAAGCTGTAGTTCATCCAAGATAAACTAGGGAAATATCGATGTTGGATTTGATTTCACCAGCGAGGTAAGAGGGTTGAATCGTGTTCGTCATATAAGTTAGTCGAAAGTTGGCGTTTTGAACAACATAGATGCGACACTGCGCATGAGTTGAACGCACTACGTCAAGGTTATGCATCGAATGTCCAAACTATGCTCCCCCCCCCTACCCTAAGAGTAAAGTCCATCCATGCTAGCGTACGTACGTTCGCTGAGACAGGTTGCGTAGTCTCCTTGGGCCTTTTTTTTGGAAATGCTTAATGGGCGGCGTTCCATCAGTTTGAGGCATTGGGATCAATTACACGGGTAGTGAGCATTGGCCAGTACGGGACTCCCAAATCTACTAAGTAGTTTCGCCTCGCTTCCGTGCAAGGTGAAAGTGTGCCTATGTGGATTTGATTGGCGTAGATGGTATCGTTGGGTCACATCTTCTTTGGCGACGGAACTCAGCTTCTCCACAAGCTCGATGGTCTTCGGCATATTTTTCTGGACATCAGTCTCATGTGGATCATCGTGTAACCACAGTAAAATGTGAGCATAGCGGACTTTCCTCTATGTTGAAACTCAATAGCGAAGGAAAATAATTCCTCCACGTAGTACTGGCCAAACACGGATAGTATGACTGTTTTGATTTCCAGCATTATTTCATTAATGTAACAACGAGTTTGTGGAAATATATGCAGCATGTAATGTGGATACGTCCACTCACCAACAAGTTGCATCCGCTCCGATGTGTTTGGAGGTCACTTCGGCGACTTTGCCAGGATATTTGTTTTTGCATTAACTTGAGGAGTAAATTCCAGCAATACTAACCAGCGTACCCTCGTTTGCACTTAGAGTGCGAGAAAGATGGTCGGCTTAACCAAGTTTGACGGAGCAATAGCGAAGAGATCTCGTTTACGAAGAGGCCCAGTACTGGACAGAGTTTTTGGGCACCGACCTTCATGAACGGCGAGATTTCCCTGCACAACGAAATTCTTTGAGAAACTTCCGGGTCCTCTAACATGCGGTCGAAGTTACAGCTTCTCTGTGATCGAAAACACCTATCGGAATGGTGTCTGTAAATCCCATCGACCATTCGTAGACGTAGAAATCTTCATTGGCATCGTATAAGACTTTTTGAGAAGCGTGGCTCCGCGACCTGTTCACTGACCGTCGTATTATGTTTAACTGGGTCACACATCATGTAAAACGGTGTCACTGAAATGTTCATGTTGGAAAGAAATGCGGCGGGGCTCCTCCGAAGTTATATCGCAGGAAATGAATAGTTCTTCTGCAATGACGGTCATTAAATGATGTTAAGGTAGCGCGTTTGCCCGATGGTCCTGGTGCGAATGGTTCAAGAACAATTCCTCTTCATATCCACAGTAGTGTGGTGCTGTCTCGCAGCAAAGAAACCTATCAGACTCGGGCGTATATTCGGCAGAGACTTTCGTTCGATCCGATTCAGCCAGGATCATCCTGAAGGCCTTCATTCTGATGGCAATGCAGGCTGCAGCCGGTTGACAAATTCTATTTTGATTTCGTAACAAACGATTAATTGAATTTTCTGAAAGTACATCTAACCATTCTTTGAACCGTTACGCTAGACAATGTACCCGCTGATGTAATTTTGTTTTGTGTGATCAAATGATTCCTTTTTTGATGTTAACGTTAATAACATCGTCCTCAATTCTAGATTGGCGAGGCAAAGTGCATTTTACCAATGTCTTAGTACTTTTTTGACTGGGACGTTTATCACTTGTCCAATAATTCCATAAGAGAAATCCAATGACGTCAGTCGGAACGCCACTTGCATAAATGGAAGGCGCCGTGAGACCAAACGTTCCAACTGATATGGATCCAGAGCAAGGGCGGTAGACCTGGAGGTAATGTCAGGATATGTGAAGCCGATTTGACCTTTGCGAGAGCAGTTGAAGCTTACGCTTATTCAAGCGATTGTCTACAGGTGTTTTGCAAGACCTTTGTATAATTCCTCTAACGCGCCAGTTCTGTCACGTTGACTTGCGCCTACAGCTGCCGATTATTTCCTTAACGTACCAATCCCGAGAGTACCTTCAGGAACATGTAGTACAGAGTGATGGGGATTTAAGGTCATTCCTTTGAACCACAATCTGTCCACAAAACCGAGCAAGCATGGCCAAAATCGTTGTCCAGGAAAAAGTAGATTGGATATCTCCTTATTGACGAGGACCATATTTTGTGTATAGCCAGGTGGATTGTTGCCAGTTGTATTTGGTGTTTGGGGCTTGAAGAAGTATTTCGGTTGTACATCAGTCCGAGAAGAATGCAGCTCCTATACGTTGGTCGGAATGAACGTTGCCGTTTGAGCGATTAGTTAGGGGAACGCTCGTTCTCTCTTCCGCCATGACATGGAACGGCTTTAGTTTCATCCTCCACCACGAGAACAGGACGTGTGAAGCAGGTGACTCTGACGTAAACCAGCTGGTGAGGGCTTATGGTTAGCAGAACTTGACGTAGCTTGAACCTGCGTTTTGCCTCTCCGCGGCCGCTTTTTGCAAAGGGCTCTTGCTTGATCAGGGAGTTTCTGGTCAAGTGCTTGACGTTTGTCTGTACTCCACGTTGTCGCTGAGTCATGTCGTTCTGGCGGGTAGAGGTGGTGTTGTGGAACAACGAATGGTACTGCAGACGTTGACGGCACGATATCCTTCCGTCTCCATTGATGTACTGGACCGTTGAAGGCATTTGCTCGTCCGTTTCCATTGTTTTGAGCAGTGGTGATTTCCTGTTGGAAGCATTTGAAATTGAGAATGGATGAATTTTTAATGTTAAAAGAATCAAATTGAAAATTCAAAACACTTATTCATGATCGAAGGTTCAAATTTTTGCTAAATAAGTTTGAAATTAATTAAAATTTTCTAATTTGTAAATTATGAAGTTGAAAATTAAAACATTTACTTAAATTAGATGTTAAAATTCTTGCTCAACCTGGTTTAAATCAAGTTTTCTTATATATGCCACTTTTTCTTAATATTTGTAATTTTAAAGAATCAATTTGAAAATCAAAAACATTTATTCAGCATCTAAGGTTCAAATTTTTGCTAAATAAATTTGAAATTAATTAAAATTTGTTATTGTAAATGGTAAAGTTGAATAAAACTAGTTACATAAAATTGGAATTTGAGAAATCTTGCTAAACACAGTTAAATTCTAACTCCTCGCGTGGTAAATTGTCGGCTTAGTTTCGTTTGTTTGGTCGCACTGTTATGACAGGTTAGAGGTTATAATTTGGTATTTTAATGTTTGATCTAGCAATACGCCGCTGTTTTCTTCTCAGATCGACTGAATTACCATTGATTGCAGAAGATTTAAACTAAAAATTTACATAACACTATCAACATTTGTCAATATTATGACATAACCTATAAACTCAGTTTCGCAACTTTTGTGTCCAATCTAACAATTAATCATTCAATCAATAGTTTTACGATAAATGAAATAGCGGTGTACAATAATTTACCTTTATTTTAGTCATTATTCTAACAATTGATCAAATCAATCATAGTTTACGATAAATGAAATATCAGTGTTTAATTATTTACCTTTATTGTTGTAGTTGTTTGTATATGACGAATCTAAGCACCCATCCACATTTTCCCACGAAAAAACATAGTTATCTGCTTTATCCCGTGCGGCGGACCTACAGGTGATCAGCCTTTATCCCCGTGCGGCGGACCCACAGTTATCTGCATTTATAAATCCCGATGCGGCGGACCCACTGTACGGGCATCGTAACGTTACCGGGCGTTACTCTTTTTTCATGAGTCACTCCGAGCCGCAACCTAATTTAAAGACGTTGTCACGTCAACAATTATCAGTTGTTGCTCATATAAAAATTATAGAGCTTTAAATTTGTTTAATTAACAATATTTTATCTTTTTTGTTTACTTCAATTCAGTATTTAATTGATATTAAAATATTATGAATAATAAATAAACATTACTTTAAATCTTAAAATTATTTTTGTAAGACAGACCTTTTTTTACAATTACTTTTAAACTTAGTGATAACGAGGTCTGCCATTTATTGGCTTCTTATATTAATTTCATTTGTCTTCTCAAACCAATTTCGCGTGACGCCAGTCAATTCTCTTCTCAAAACAATTAGATCCGAGTCATAAAAATTAGTTTCCACGTATTGTATTACCATAAGCGCAGTTAATTTTATTTTGATTCAATATGGTTAAATTCCTAGCAAAGGCGTTTCCTCCATAATTTTAAACGGGAAACTGTTGGAACAACTTGGGGATAATAACATTACAGGAAGTCAATTATCTGTCCATCTGCCAAGCATTCAGCCAGAGATTGCGGAATATTTCAGTCAGTCCAAAAATTAAATTCATCAGCATGCATTAACTATACTTAGGCATTATACTTTGAAAATATTGTACCATGGAACAGAAGTGTGTGCTCTAAACCATTGACAATGTGTATTCCTGAAACCACAAATGTAAATTAACCAATACATTGGAATATTCCAGTACACAATAGAATATGATGAAATAAGTTTTTGCATAGATAGAAATGACATTTGAATTTGTCTTTCGACTAAAAATCAATAAAGCTTTACTTTGAAACGTCACCAAGATTAAGATAATAAGTTTAAAGTCCTCCAGAAACTTTCTATCACAAGCTATTACTTATACGGGTAGTCGGTAAAAATAGACCAGCGGTTCGAAAATGACACTAATTCATTGAACGTTTTTGAACTAAGTCAAAACTTAGTAAAGAATGTAGCATTTAGTAAGAGCTAATGTGGATTGACGTATGCAGGATATGTACATTTTTTTATTGTTAATTATCGGCAGTGATGCATTAATTTTAAAACTCATAATATACCTACATGTTAATACTATACTTTCGAATCTAAACAGTCCTTTTCTTGTACGAAACATTGCAGTATTATGTCAACTTGGGTGATCTGCAATACACATACTATATCTTCTCTGATAGTTAATAATATTTCCTCCTCTGAAAAGTGTTTAGGAAATTCCTGATCCAATACGTCTATGCAGACCTAGAATATTTCCAAACTAAAAGAATTCCCATATGATAAGTTTACATTATACCGTGCAAGGACAATCCCGTGTGCCACCACTGTAGGAGAGTTTCAGAAGAGTAGTGGTATAATGTTTCCATAGAAGTTAGAGTAATTATTATTTAAGAACAGTAAAAACATTTTGGAAGATATAAAAGTAATCCACTTTGTATTTCCTTTGAGGAATAAAATATAACGTACATATATAATTATGAGAATATTTGACTATTTCCCATCATATGTGTCCTTGTACTACAAGTTTAATGTAAAGCTAATAATGCCAAATTGGAAAGGTTGTTCATATCAAGGTGTTAATAAAAATAAAATTTATTTATTAAATAACTCAACTCTTACATCTAAATTTGTGGTTTTTTAAAAATCATGTCAATTGAAACAAGGTGGCTCACAAAACCAGGAGGGTCAGGCCTCGTAACTAATTACTGATTTTCTTTTACCTAACATTATTCATACAACACCCCCCCCACCCCCCTACTAAAAAAGAAATTAGTTCCCTTATAGTTTCAGTACTTGAAGACTTTTTACACTGAATTAATAAGTTGTTTAATTCATTTGCTCATAAAACACTAAAATGCTCAATCAACATTTTTTTTGCAACATCTAAAGCAGAGACTACAGTTTTATTCTGTCTGTAAGAATAAAGAATTGTTGAAGATTCCTTAAACTTTTTTAAAATTAATCCCTAAACATAAAATAACTGAAAGTTTAAAGGCAAAATAAATTTCCTGAAATTGTCTTATGCATTACCAACATAAATAGTATAACTCCAAAAATTTAGCTGTATCAATAATTATAAATATTGTTTTTCAAACATCTGACAGTTTTCAGTTTAAAAGTTTTTTTGGTCAACAGGGCTAATTAAAATTGATCGATTTAAAATTTTATTTTAGCTTCTTTTATCGCAGTCAACTGCAAACATTACCATATATATTGCAGTGCTGCGATGATACCGCTGCCGCCCGGATACTACGTGAACAGTAATCTCGCTCTAAATAACTGTCAATTACTCATCTTATGACGAATGACTGCAAAAATAAAAATGTATCCCACTGTAACGTGGTATTGCTGTACATAAAATCCAACCTCATTTTTTTGTTATGTTTATACTCCGGAAATTGTCTTCTTTGACGCTTGAATTTTCGGTTAATTACTAACGAAGGGCATGACAGCTCATATTTTATATAAAATCAGGGCGTTTTCAGTTTTCTGAAATAAATCGAAATTTGGTAAAAGGAAATAAGAAGGTTATTAATTGATTAATTTTCCTAATACTGTAATAAACGTAAAACTTTTAAGTATATTTTTTACCCTCATAAGAATTTCTACACGCAACGAATTCATTTACACCACACAGGATCCCAAGTAGGCAAACGGGTTTTTTATTTTTTAAAATTGTATTGAATGTTTACACATAGAGCATCGTTTAAAATATAAGGCATATAAATGTCCTCAAAGCCACTAAACTAATAATGAAAAATAAAGATAAGAAACCATATAAAATTGTAATTGTCTGAATGTTTTATCGGAACAATAGTATAATTACATCCAAACCATTTCAGAATAAAACTATTTAATTTTGAAATACTTTTTAAGGAGTTTTTTTCTAGATTTTAGTATTTTAATTGAAATTTGAGTATATAAAAATAATGTTAGTATTAGTTCACATTATAATTTAACAACCATATTAACAATAGATATGAACGATGACGGACAGCTTCATTAGAGTTAAAACGTACCGTGCAGCACGCTGTGTTGCTCAATACCAATATCTCTTTCTTCTCATTATAAATCAAGGATTTCTGAAGAGTAGTTCGTGTTGCAAGAAGCAAATATTTATTATTTTAAGAAAATAATTATATACAAAATATCATTAAATTATAACAATAAAGTTCCAAAATAACGATTTGCTTCTTATTTCCTTATTACTATACATTTATAATATCATAGTTAATATATTCTCACTCCAATCCATAATTTACAACTCATTTCAAAGAATAAAAAACGTTTGATAGAAAAAATATTTTATTATTATTATAATATATGTGTCATAAAACAAGGTTTCTGTTTCACAAAGCGACGAAAATTGCTTTACAAATTTAATTTCCTACAATATTCTCGCTTCTTTCCTTGCTACTAAACAGATTATGATACGTCATAAAAAGGAGTTCTTTCGAGGTAGTTGATCTAGTACCAACTGAGATAACTTTGCTCATCATGATTGCCTAGTACGCCTAGAACATGTTGAACTTGCATCACTTATTTTTACATTATTCTTATAGAGATAATACATGAGCCTACGTTTAAAGGAAATTGCTATGGATGAAATGAATCCAGACAGCTTTGGAACTATATATTTCATTTAGTTTTATCAGTGAGAAACTAAATTTGTTCAAAATTGCAGTACATCACACAGCCTTACGGTCTTATAGAATGCCCATAAATGATAAGGTTTGGAATATTTCACTTAATATAAAAGTAATAGAGTGGGTTAGGAATTGAACACTTTGTTAATATTCAGGATTAGAAACTTAAATATAACTTCCTTATTCATATGTCCTCCACGTTATTCTCCATCGTGTGTAAAAACGTTTCAGATGGTGAAACAAACTCAATACTTGTTTTTCATAACATAAGAGTTTTACGTAAATTAAAGAACATGGTACCTTTTTGATCACTCGTTTCTTATAGTACTTGCAGTCATAAATATTACACATTCAAAGTCGGTGTATAAAATTTTCTTTCGTACGAAAAAGCTGGTTACAGCATACAGTGCAGTAATGCTTCTATAAAGTATATCTTGAAGGTAAGCCTAGCATATGATAATACTTATATATTTTGGCCTAACGCAGGGTCTTCTCATGAGAATAATGTTATGAGTGAATAAAACTACTTTACTCTTATCGAATATACTTCCTAACAGTAGCGACAATAGTGTTTCATGAGGAAAATATTAATGTTTTTTCTATTACAAATACTGTTCCAAATAACATTATTTTTTACAAAATGTTTTCCATGATACACGTACAATGTACATACAAATATTAGGTCTTAGAAAGTTTTTCCTATTACGGTCAATGGGTAAATTTTTATACTGCTCTCATTTCCACTTTAGGTAAAAGGTGGACCATTTTTATCGGTAACAGCAATTTGCCAAAAACAACTACTTAATAAAGTTGTCCAATGTGAAAGTCTTGTTATTTTTATGATTTTAGTCTGGAAAAGAATGGCTTTTTTTGAGGTATGTTAGGGATAATTGTTCAGTGTTTTCTCTTGTCCCACTGTTTTAAATTCCAAGTCGCAATGTCAGGAGAATTACACCGGTTTCAGAGTGCCGTATGCGAAAACATTCATATATCATATAAATATATATATATAATATATATATATATATAAATATATATATATATCAATTGTTCACAAGTATTTCACAGATGTTTAATGAATTAAGATGACATATCCCTAATTTTTATAACAGGTAAGTATGAAATATCAACAGATTTTATCCCTAGCCTTTCCTGTCACTTTCCTAACTGTATAGTTATATTGTACAGCTGAAGTGGCAACGTTTCAGGTAGATGTAGGTACCTTGATTAAGTTGTTCTTATACAATTGTAATAAAGTATTACACTTTTTATACTATCCTTATCATATTTAAAAACTTCTTTTTTTGTTATGAAAACAGTTTAGAATTATTTGAGTAACTAATCAGGCCAGTTTCCGTTATTGCACTTTACAATTTTTAAATTGCTTTTGTTCTTTATGTTTGGTTTATGTCCATAATTCTTCACGTGTGTATTTTGTTGTTTTTAGATATTTGCCTTATTTTTTTTAAATAATTTTAGCTTATAGTATAATCAAGTAAAAATATTTTTGGTTTTGTTGTCTGGCATCTTCCATATTCGTAAGCTCAGGGAAAATATTGATTCCTTCTTAGTCGAAACATCTGCATTTAAATTCTTGGTCCCAAAGTGGTGATTTTGTTCGGATATATGGTTTTCTGAATCTGAAAAGCACTTAATTGTGATCCCTAATAATTTTAATATTATTAAAACGAATTAACGTGTAAATGTGGTAATATACTTTTACAGTTAAATTTTAAATGGTAATTTAAAAAATCCGTAAAATTTACCACAGCTGACGTTATTGATCTGTCTTTCCAAACAATGGATACGTATTTCAATATTTCTACTAGTATAGATTACAAAAAAAATATTAAAAACTCCCTTTTTTTTTAAAGAATTATAAAATTATTTCGTGCCCCACTTATGTTTTAGATGGCTTTCAGACAATCATTGCCTCCAGATTTCAGGAGTTAGAACTGGAGTTGAATTCAAAATTCACATTAAACAGGGCTATATTTTAACATTCTCCTATCACTGATTTAGTTATATCAAGGCCCCAGTCTTTGATCTGAGCGGAAGTGTGACCTCATATGGATACGAATCTTTTCATCGGCGGCACGTTTCTGCACACATTAGTAACAGTACTTGTATGCAAACCTTCATATAATATCCGTTTACTTTTACATACCATTACTTTTTTTTTTGCGGCATAAAAATGCCAGGCTGTTTTAAATGCGACTCGTCATGTGTCTTTAAATTAAAACAAAGGATTTAAAATGGGTGTGTTCTGTAATCCCTAACAAAGCTCTCCACACACCGCTGGAGCGCTAACAATAAACTTTTAATTAAAGTATTCATGTGTTAGTTCGATTGCCAAAAGAGATTTTCCATTATAATAATAGTAGAACTGTATAATGTGTCATAAGCAGTTAAACTTTAATTATAATTTTCATAGTAACGTAGATTTTTACTTGAAAACAGTACTTAAAATTTAAATACAACTATGAACACAACACTATTTTTAATTTATATAATATGTAAGTCAACGTACTACTATTGGAAGTAGTAGTAAGGAACAAAGTTCAGATTTGCTTGTCAAAGTAATTTTAATAGCGGGAAATAAACTAAATATTGCTGAAATAGAACAATATAATTACAGCTATTCTCTAAATATTGGTGCGCATAAGTAAGTATTTATATAAGGGTCCATAGTTAAGTGTTGATTATTAATAAAGTATTTGAAGTACTGCCCAATAGGAAATGACAAACAGATCTATAATACTAACAGTAATCTATCTACCAACAAATATAACACTTTTATCTAAACGACACATCCATTGATCAAATGTTTGCATCTGTTTTAAAAACTTATCTGAACAAGGACTGAATCATCATATCATGAGAATGTTGGAGAATCATGAGAATATCACGAAACAGCTGTAGCTCTAATCGAAAGTTACCACCAATAAATCCTTTAATATTTTCTTTGAGGAAACTTCAACATGACAGTATTTTATAATATACTGGAAACAGAAGTAAGATATTTGTTGAGTAAAAAGAAACCGAAGCAAGAATGACGGATATGGACTGAGGTGCATCCTGAGACGATGTGTTGAATATTACAGCACCGCCAACTCAGTGTAGTTTGCATGCAATGGTTTTTGAAGGCATGCTCTATAAAGCTATACACATTTACTACCACTTCTTCCCCTAACCCTATGAATATATATGTACTTTATATACTTTTTCACGTTTTGCTTACCTTTTTATATTTTTTTTCTCTAACAATACAGACATAGCAGAAGCTTTAGAAGTATAGCATTATCCAGTTTGGTGAAGAAGGATAACAAATGGGGTGGTGGGATTTCTTCCGACGTTTTCCATCGTTATAAGTAGCAAAAGGTGTTTACCTTTCATTCAGTTATTCGGTTAAAACCGTCCATCGCCAATAAACAAACTTTAAACAAAGATTTCACGGTTGTTTGTCAAGATTTTTGTACTAAATAAACTTAATAATTGTCGGATTAGGTAAATAAACTGGGGTTTTATAATTACATTTATACAATTTAAAACGAGCAAATAAAAAAAACACAGCTTTCCTGCATAGCTCGTGTTTAACTCTAGCATTAGAATTTCAACTGTAAAAATGAACTTTTTGTTTATTATATTAGAGTCTTTCGCATTGTTTACAGAAGTTCTCAACGTGGATTGTCTTGAAATAGGAGATTATAAATGGGGTAAAAATTATGTAACACCTATTTTGCAAACAACATATCTTTTTGGCTCGACACAATTAAACTAATTGTTAGAGATGTAATGAAACATTAGATCAGCGTTAGCTAACCTTTTGAAGACAAATATTTGTTCTCAAAATTGTCGATTTAGTCTCTCTATAAATCATGGATTGATTAATTATATAACTGTTTAACTACATTAGTCTGGTAGTTTGGTTTTGAGATAATTTTGGTTTATTATCAATAATCATTTGATTTTTCCACGATTTTTTGTGCCCTCTCTTACATCTCACCGAATACCGTGGCTAACACAAGAATGTACACGATGAAGTAATTTGTGTGCCTTACAAAACGTAAAATTGTTTCTCGCCTCATATAATAACTAGGTTTTTTTGTTTATTATCCATCACGAATTCTAATGTTTAAAAACCGTCCATTGACATATTACCCTAATTAACCGTTAATAATGCTATAAATTTATCATAGATTTCACACAGTTTTCCGTTTTTGAAACGGTGAACAAATATTTTCTTAAACTAAATTAAAATAGATCAAGATAATTATTTTATACTGTAGCGAATGTACAGTTTAGGTAATTTTATGAATATTCGTGGCTTATCTAACAACTAAGTGTACATATACAAAAATAAAAATAATTGGGATCCCTATTAATCAATCTCCTAAATAAAAGTTTATTTATTTCAGTTATAAATAACTATTTGCTTATCAAAAAATAATAAATATAATAAGCTAATTTAATTGCCCTGTTTCATTTTCATATCCGATCCAAATTAACCACTTGCAAGAAACTGTTAATCTATGTTAACATAAAAAATTAAAGTAATGTAGTCCTTATTAATCAATACTTTTCATGTATTCATTAAAATCACAGACACACACTGTATGTATATTTCTATAGTACATAAAACACTTAATTCATGCCTTCTCATTTACATTTAATTTAAACACCATTTCTCCTGATCCAAGCAGGGTTCTCCGTGTTAATCCGTCCAACTCCACCAGAAAGTCTCTACAAGTGTACAGAGCAATTGTGACAAATTTTCAACAACAAATACCAACTGCGCAATTATGTTCAGCTTTGGTTATAAATGTACGGGTTTATTATTTCAAAATAATTATTTTTTTTAGGGCTCATTCTATTAATAAGTTTATATGCTTGCATAATCGGTTAGGATCAGGCATTAAGCGAAGGTAACGACAATAAATTTCAGCAACCGCATTGATTTTCACATAACTTATACTTTTCTAACATAGAAAATATCGTACATTGAAGATACGTATCCGCCTATCCACTTAGGCTAAGCGTCAGTGAAATAACATTTCTAAGGAGCAAATTTTGAATGTAAATTTGGCGTAGATTTGAGTTTTTGCGCGAGACTTCATTTTAAA
>NW_025786311.1:0-16445 GCF_021130785.1 Homalodisca vitripennis
ATTTCTACAGGCAACTTAGGGATACTCCTGAAATCTTACGACAAACCCCACCGACAGTCCTCCTTTCAGGCAGCGGCTCCTTCCACTCGGGCCTGTGACCTTTCCTCTCATGCTGGGGGTTGCAAATGTCTGTAGAAGTGAAAGTCGGCTCGACGCCACCCCCGTAATCCCACTATAGCACGTCATTTATTTATATCTTTAATTATATTTCAGGAAATTGATACTTGCATGCCCGGGAAACGGTGAGAGCACTATCAACGGTCCGTGACGTTGCGAAAGAAGTGGTGAACACCACTACCCAAGCACTCGAGGCAGAAGACCAAATGCTTACCGTCGCCCCATCCACTTGGGAGGAAGTCTCCCGCACTCTTCTAGACATTCTACAAACGACCGCTACCAGCATGGAGGTAGCTCGGCAGCGCAACACACCTAAATTTACTTTCCAAGGGACGGGACACTATCCAGTCATAGGATGTCTACCAACACTCTGGACCGATCCTTATACTGGACAATGTTTAACCTGGGTACTATACGTAGACGAATGATCCGAAACCTCATTTTGGCCCACGTCCGCTCAATAAACATTAGTTTAATCTTTACACTACTTTGAATACTTTAGAACATCGTGACAGTGAGCCCACAGAATGACCGCCGATCTCCTCGCCAACTCTGTTGAGGTAATGTTCCTCTGTTCCCGCCAACCGGACGTCGCCATCTTGAATGCGCGGGAGAAAATACGCGGGATAGGGTTCCTGCACAAGAAAAGTGAGGTTACGTTCTCCTATTCCTGCCAACCCAAACAACTGCGGCACCGTATTAAACGGTTTGAACGGTGGCAATAAACACCTTTAGAAGGTACGTTGATAAAAAGGCTGTATACATCTTTTCACTCCTTGGTAGTATATATATATATATATATATATATATATATATAGTAATATATATATATATTCCTTAAATTTAGAAATGAAGTTTTCACCCACAGTTCCCAAGTCTATAAGGTCAGTTAGTTTTCGAGACAGAAATGGAATTTTTTTTCCAGTCGCACGAGGGATGGGCTTCGCTAAATCTCACCCAATAATTAGTATAGCACATTAACCTAAACTTTATGGCAAGACAATACGTGTCGAAAGAAAAAAAAAGAAAAAAACACTTCTTTATTGAGGCGAAATTAGGACCATATGGTCCTTTGTTACATTTAACCTCTTAAAAATATGTCTTAGCAATGCGAATTAAGGCTAATTAACTATAACACTTACACTTACAGTATTCCATTCACTCTTCCATTCACACAGTCACGATTCAAAGAGTAGCAACGCCGCCCGCCCCAATCATCCGGTCCAGGTATTTTTCTCAGCTCCGCCACAAACCTTTTTCGGCTCTCAATTTGTTTGACAGGATCTGATAAGGAGTTCCATAATATACAGGCGGTAACGGTGAAGGATTGGTTATAGGTTTTGGTTCTGTGTATTGTAAATTCTGAGACTTAGTGCACCAGACCGAGTTTCTCTTGCGCCACTCGCCGCCAAAAAAACTGAAAGTTTTCAGATAAATATTTTGGTGATGTATATAGTGTTGGTCAGTTGCTAGGGGATCTAACACATAAACTGCTTCACAACCAGAGTTGATCTGAAGGCTTCACTGAAACAAAGACTAGGTTCCAGGAACCTGGAATTTACATACTTAATGTCACATATCCAAACCTCTGGTAAGTGAGAGATACCAGTAGCCAAGTATCCCGTTGATCCTGAGTGTGGCAAACCGGTTCTCTTCTGTAGTGTACGCCAAAAATACTCAATTCTTTGTTATATTTGATCATACAAACAACCACCCAAAGACATCTACGTGATTCTTAGTTAGAATAGTTCGCATAAATACCTCTTATGTGATGTAACACAAGTGTTCTGTCAATCGAATGTTTAGATAAGCAAGCATTCATTGATCAGCTGCGTACAAAATTGTAATAGATTAAATTTTAAAATGGACTAAAACAAATCAACATTTTATGAAACTGCAAATTACATCGAGTCTCTTTGAGTGAGGACCGACCGTAGTTATCGACGAACGAGTATCGAGGAGACTGACTTAAGTTCCTTGGCGTCCAACTGGATAGAGGGTTCGTGTTGACAGTGTCCGTGCTATAGAGTCCGCGAGTATATTAGTTCTAAGAATCTCTCTAAGTCTGCACATGCCAAATACTATGAAACCGCTTTATTTTCGTCTTATCTAACCATCTCCCCTACGAGATTCCACTTCGGAGAGATTGCCTCAAATTCACAAGGTAATTTGACTGAAAAAAAGTGCTGTTGGGATCATAAAACAATTAATTGAAACCTATATTCGTGCAAGGCAGCTATCCAGAGAACTAGGGCTGTTGACAGAGAATGAGATAAACGTAACAATTAGACAACATACGAACGAAAGAAGGTTTTAAAGTTTTGCCTTTCTCAGCTGGTGAATATACAGTGTCCCTGACTTCTCTGAAGACTTTGTTAAAACGTCGATTAGCTTTTGAAGCCGAGTCGGTGGAGGTATTCCTTGCTAACTGATAGGAGACTGGTTAATACATCTGGCTTAAACTAGAGGAGGTAGCCGTAAAAAGAGTATGCATGTGTTGTGCGTAAATTTTAAGATGTGGTAATGTGGTAAGAGAGAGAGGGGGGGGGGAGGGGTGAGAGAGAGAGGGAGGGGAGAGAGAGAGAGAGACGTACTGGGGGCCGAAGCCCCTGGTTCCCACCTACCACCCCTGACACAAGTCTGTGACTTTATTTGCCAGGCCACTTGCCTTCTCCTCTTCTTTTCTTCTCTTCGGCTTCGACCACTTAATCCTCTTCTCGACACTCTTGCTTGTGTCTAGCCTAACAGCACGTCACCCCTCATCTCACCGCCCCCTGTGCGATAAGAATCACATCGCAGCTTTCAAACTTTGTTTCCCTCTCTTTTTATTCCTGATCCTTCTTGTCGTGGTTCTGAGCTCTTTTATAGTCTCTTCATCGAAGTCAAAGTTGCCTCTTCTCCATTGTAGATGCTTCGATGTCATCACCTGCCTGAGGTCTCTTCTTTCCTCCTCAAACAGTTCACACTCCATGAGCACATGGTTTGCGGTCTCCAGCTCTCCGCACTCACCACCTCTCCTCCTCCACCAGGTTAAACCTCTTGAGGTTCACCTTCAAATTTCCGTGACCAGTGACGAACTGTGTTAGGTAATGGTTCCATGTCCCACTTCTGCTGCAGCGCCTCCTTTCTGATGTCCCGGCATGTATTCGAAGGTCTCCTCCCTACCTTTTTCGGTATCCTGCCAACGCTCTGCCATTTCTTCCAAAGTCTCTTCCCGTCTCGCTGCATTGCTCTCAGCGGCGTCCCTTCCTTGTCCTCCCACCTCTTCACCTTCCTCTTTCTATTTGCAGGTCAATCGGTGTCACTCCATGCCAGCACTCTGATTGCGTCATGCGAGACCGTGTTGTATGCATGCTACCTTCAGTAGAACTCTTCTTTGCATGCTCAGCAATTTCCTCTTCAGTGCAATCTTTCGGGCATTTTCCCCCCAGAACTCACAACCGTACAACATCGTCCACGCAACCTTTGTATAGCATCATAAGGTGCCTCCCTGTCATACCCCTATTGGATCTTGCCTGTCCTGCCAGTTTGGCGTAAACCCCTTTCATTTTCTCGCACACCTCCTCCACATGTTTTTCTCAAAACTCATCCTCTGTCCTAACTACCACTCCTAAGTATTTCATTTCCTTCTTGCAACGTATATATTCTCCTTCCCACTAACAGCCTAGGTGGTCTTACCAACTTTCCTTTCAACATCACTGTCACTGTCTTTGCTTTTGAAAACTTCAGCTTCCCTTTGTGTCCCCCATTCTATTACCTTTTCTACGGCCCTACTACCTCTATCAGCCAACTGTTGTGTACTCTGTCCTCTGACTATCAGCAGTGCGTCGTCAGCATATGCAGTGATTGTTACTCCTTCCCCTAGATCCAATCTTAGTAGGCATGTCGAACATCACATTCCACAGGAGTGGTCCAACAACTGATCCTGTGGGCACCCTCGAGTCATCCTCCTTCCCTGCTTTCTCCATTTCCTACCCTGAGTAACACATCTCTACCTTGGAAGTAATCTCTAATTAGGCAATACAAGCTCCTCGAACAATTCCAACATCCCTTAGTACCCTTAAGATTTCTGGCCACGATGCCGAGTCGAATGCACCCGCTATGTCCAGGGAGACGGCCAGCACGTATTTCTCTACGGTCTCCTCCACATCCCTCTTCAATTTCATCAACGCATCCAACTGTTCCTCTTCCCTCCCTAAAATCCGAAACTGCCTATCACTTAACAAGTCTTCTTCACTGAGCCATCTTTTCATCTTTTCATTCTTGTTACTATCAACTTTTTCGCCCATAACTTTCCCAAGACTGAAAGCAGTGTCCACTGGTCTGTACGATTTCAGCTCCCTGGATTCTTGTCCTTATATTTTCAAGAAATATTTTTTTACCACTCCTTTTTTCCACACTGATGGGAATTCCTCCTTCTGCCAACATCCTATTGTATAGGAATGAGCAGATGCCCTTTTATCCTTCCGTACATCCTCTTTACTACCATCTATATTCACACAATCGTGCCCAGGAGCCTTTCTGTTCTTCATTTGCTTTACTGCCGCATCCAACTCCTCTTCTGAAAATTCTGGTTCCTCCAACCCCTCGCTAACTAGTTCCATTTGTGCTCCTTTACAGTTCTTTGATCATTAGTAATCCTCGTCCTGATTGTCATCTGGCAACAGACCTTGCAGTATTACTCTCAGCGTCTCCTCTATCGTCCGTCGTGAAAACTTCCATCCTCCTTCTTCATACTGACCAATGTTGTTTTCCTTCTTTGATCTTTCCATAATGATCCTGTAGGCCTTCCCCCAAGGGTCCTTTTCACCGTCTTCATCCAGAAGCTTCTGCCACGCGCATTCCTCTTTTCCTTCCTGATTTCCCATACATAAGCTGTCCTCGCTGTGACATAAGCTCTTCTGTCTTCCTGAGTCCCGTGTCCTTCTCCATCTTTTACCATATCTTCTCATCCTTTAGCCTTAGCCTCATCTCACTTATTGTTTTCTGTCCACCAATGCAACCTTCTTTTGACCTTTCCTCGACTTGGGCACCGTCCTCCTCCATCACCCTTTTGATCACATCTTGAAGCTCCTGAGCACATATTTCTGCTTCTTTTCCTTCCCACTGCAGCCCCTCAACCTCCTCAACCAGAACTCCATCAAATCTCACCCAGTCAACCTCTCTTAGGTTCCACGATCCTTCAGTCATGTCATTTCTGTAAAGTTCTTCCTACTTACCTTTCCTTCACTTCAAACTTTATAAGTCGATGGTTGCTCAGTGACTCTTCTACAACTTCCCAGTTGACAATTTTTCTCGTTACGTCCCTCGTTCCTAAGAATAACATCGATGTTTGAAGATCCTCCTTGGGTGTTCTCGAAGGTTGTCCAACGGCTCCACCGATTTACTATCTCTAACTCACAGGCTTCCACCATTTCCTCTACTTTCTCCCCTCTCCTATCCGTCCTGTCACTCCACCACAACCTGGATCTTGCGTTTAAGTCCATACACCGATGATGACTCCGTTTTCCCCTGCTCTTCCGGATGATCTCCACTATTTTTCTCAGATGACCGTCAATTCCCTCTGACGGACGGCCGACAATATAAGCTGACAACCTTCAGTGACTTCCTTCCTCTTTTCCAGCATCACACTCACGCAAGTATTATCAGATTCTCGGGCGACTAGCATGGCATCGATCGAAATATTCCAATACCACAAATAGCACTTCCTAACCTCAACTCCTGCTCTCCTTTCAGAAAACCACCCTCCCCTCCGCATCCATTAATCTGTCCATCTTTCACATTAGGCTCCTGTACGAGCAACACCTCAAGACCCTCCTGCCGGCTAACTCTCACCATTTCCTCCATAGTTATTCTTCCTCTTTCCACATGTTATCTGTCCCCAGTTTATATTCCATAGTCGATTTGTTCATTGTACCTTCTCTTTACTGCTTTCTCATACGCTGGGCATCCTCTCCAGCTTGCAGGGTGTCTCGTATCTAGCCTGCCTTCTCTGCTGCAATTTGCACACCTGGCCTCCTCCTTTTTTGTATTCTTACAGTCTTTGAAGACATGCTCCTTTGCGCAGTGCGAACAACTTGGCTTGTCATTTGTGCAAAACTTGCCACATGCTCAAACCTTTGACACTTGTAGCACCGTGCTAAATCCACATAATCTTTAATTCTGCAGCTTTCCCCACTCAATGTATATCCTACCCTCTCCTCAGCCAGTTCCCCTCACCCTCGTTGAGCATTCGGCTACCATAATGAATTCCTCTTAACATCGTTTCTACTCCTTTCAATCTTTTTCCTGGTAATTTGTGCTTCGCCGTGAATTCCTGTGTTGAAGTCCTCTTCCTCAATCTCACTTCCCTGCATATTCCGCTTATAGATCTCTGCCTTAAACTACCTCATTACTTAATGCCGGATTAATATCGTACACCATTACCATGGGATTCTTCTTTGTCGGCTTTTTCTACTGTCATACCCGCACTTTTCAGCGCATCACTTTTCAGGAGGTTTTCCACCCCTTCCTCAGATTCTGACTCTATTATGACTCCGTTTCGGATCATTCTCAGTCTTCTAACCTAAACCTTAAGGCCCTATTTCTGAAGGGCTTCTCACTAGCTCCTTCAACTTCCTTTTTATATCTCCTCGCTTTCCTTATTTTCCTGCTTTACTACGACCAACTTTGGTACTGGCAGCACTGGGCCCTTCAACCCCCGTGATCTTAGGCACTTCCTTTCTTCCCAGGGCCCTGAGCAAAGGTAGCCTGATTCCTTGCTTCGTTCCCTTCTTGGCCCACTCTCAATTCTTCCCTGACTGCTGTCCTCAGGATCTGCACCATCCTACCACCTTCTTTCCTCCACCCTAGCCCCTAAACTGCTCTTTCTTCCCTCGCCAATACGATCTGCTCCTGGACTTCATCCATGTACTCCTCAAACTTGCTGGCATAGCTTTTCTTTACCATCTTTACAATCTGTGGCAGCTTAAAACCAGTTTTTTCGCATCTTCCTTAATGTCTTTCCAAGGTTTTCCAGGGGGTCCAAGCCCAAGATGCAGTTCATCGTCATCATCACTTCCTTCAGGGTCTTCATATTCTGTTTCCTCAACTTTCCCTACTTTTCGCTTTATTCCCCCCATCATTTGGGCTCCACCTGGTCCTCTTTTTAGAAGTGTCTGTTTCTGACACTGATTCCATCTGACTACTGGCTGCCGAGTCTGCGTCTCCTCTGACAGTTCTGCTCAGTTTTCTCTCCTTGTATTGCCTTTCTAAGAACTACTTTTCCGCCTCCAACCTCCTCCTCTCCCCCTCCGATACCACTCCATCACCCTCATCTTCTCTCTCAGTCCTTGTACCAGCCATATTCGTGTCCGAAAATTCAGTTTGTGTGTTGTTTTGTTTGTTGTCTCCCATACTATTCCCACGAGTATTGAGGTCCAACATCATCACTTCACTTGTTTTGTTGTTAATGACCCTCCATCTTCACTCTTTCCTTGTATTTATACATAATAATTGCCTTGGCTGATCGCCAGCGAAGCCTGTAGCTCGTGGGTCTGTATTATTTAAATATTTCGGCCTAGGAAAAAATACTTCCTATTACTTAGTTACAAGGATTTGTAAGCGGCAAATAAGTTATCAAATTATATAAAACTTTAATTATTAACTATTTTTCTCCAAAGAGTTGAAGAAGACATACTCCTGCCTAGTATATTACTATCTAATACATTATTTTGTAAAACCTTCTGCAAATGAATAAAAATAGTACAATAAAAGGTTTTCCTGGTCAATGAAATTGGTATAACAACAAATTTCAAACTATTTCTATGTAGTTCATAAAAAAATAATATTTGAAAATAAAAAAAATATTTGTATTCTTTATTTTATTTATTTCTGTAATAAACAGTCAAGGCCATGTTTCCCAGAAACCAAACAATGTTTTTACGAACATATTTGAGAACAACCTTACAAAAATAACGTTATTTTTAGCGCGATTTTTGTTTATTTTTATCTAATTACTGTATAGGCTAGCATAAAATATAATATTTAGGATAGTATCATAAAAAGATTAAAATGTAGATACCCAAAAAATAAACTGAATTTGCCTGTTTCAGTTGTTTAGAAACAAGTTGTCTAATAAAATGTTCGGTTTTGTATGATATCTGTATATTTGTTACGCAATTTATAAGGAAATATTATATGTATTATATGTTATCATAGGCGGTGTGTTGTTTCGCCAGTACTAGGGCCAAACTTCACTGAAATACTAATTAAATCTTGCTCAGCAATTAATTAATTATAGCAGCAGGATATAGACAGTAGGCTGATCTGTCTGGGTGACAGTGAGTAGAGAGGTCTTGAACCACGCCACAACACCGTCGAGTTGGCAACAGTGGGACGAGATAACTCGTTCAGGGGAGACGGTATATAAGTAATCAGTACTTTGTAACGGTTACTTTTCTCCAGTGAGTAGACAGGTCTGAACCACGCCACAACACCGTCGAGTTGGCAACAGTGGGACGAGATAACTCGTTCAGGGGAGACGGTATATAAGTAATCAGTACTTTGTAACGGTTACTTTTCTCCAGTGAGTAGACAGGTCTGAATCCACGCCACAACACCGTCGAGTTGGCAACAGTGGGACGAGATAACTCGTTCAGGGGAGACGGTATATAAGTAATCAGTACTTTGTAACGGTTACTTTTCTCCAGTATATGTAACGGTTACTGAGAATTAAAAATACTGATGAAAAATACTTTGTATCTAGTACTCCATACGGTTACAAGATACATATATTTTCTCGTACTGATTACTAGTCCTGAAGTACTCATATCCTTACTGATACCCAATACTGAAATAATGATTTGAGGCTGACAAATACAAAATACCGCGATCATAACGCTCCATCTGCAAAATATTGATACTTCACAATTAAAATAATTTTTTAACCCCGGTGTCAGTGTGATATTCTTGAATTAGTTTTATTGAGTAATAAATATATTTTTTCAAACAAAACTAAACAGTTTATGTAATGCATTGAGTTAAAAGTGTTTAATTATGTAAAACTATGGTTAGATATTTTATGCTTTTAAATTCAAATTCAAATTATGAGTAATACAAACTGTGTTAACGTACTGAAAATGCGCCAAAGAAAAATTAAAATTACTCATAAAATAGAATTTTATTGTCATAACCTTAAAGAATACCCAATGTAACAGGCCCATTTGACTATATTCAAAGTAGCAGGAGTTCAATTTATCGTATAAATTCAATAATTACACCTCAGTAAAAAAGTATAAACTTTTTAATAATAATAAATTACATACAAATCAAATCAAATCAATCAAATCAAATCAAATCACGTTTATTTCCACACACAAAAAGAAATTAAATACAAAATAAACCTTTACATTGAAATGATAACAAATGTAGCATTTGTATATTATCTAATTCATATAAACCTACAGAAGTATTCTAGTAATACAATTAAAAAACTAAAATTAAATAATTAACGTTAAATAATATAAAAGAGACTTGTGTTACATAAATAAATCAATATAATGAATAAAGAGATGATATAATAAAGAGATACATACATATACACACATACATACATACATACACACATATACACACATATACACATATATATACATATATATATATATATATATATATATATATATATACATACATATACATACATACACACATACACACATACACGCACATACATACATATCCACATACATACACGCATACCTAGTAAAAACAGCATTAAATTTGCTACATAATTTCTGGATAAATTCAAATAATGGGAAAAGAGCCTACATGGGCCTTAATGGCCTGTGCGTAGACTCGAGTTGAAATTGTTACGATTCGAATTTTATCTCGAGCAGAGTGTAGATTAATTTTATAAAATTTGATAATTGAAAGAAGACATCTAAAGCAGAATAAACTACGGATATGACCTCGAATTCCGATAATCAGCAATCTAGAGGATAAAGTAGACAAAACAAATAAAAATATTGAATGAACAAAAATTACAAAAATTAGGCTAATTACTTAAGTGATTGGATTTTATTATATATAGTTTGAAGAGGAGAGGAGAGAGGACAGTGCCGTCAGTCAGTGAGTGTCAGGACAGTCTAGGTCCGTCTGTAGTCAACAGAGATAAGTAACTGGGCACTCTCACTGCTTATGAGAATCAAAAACTCCTTGACATGTTTCTTAAAAACCTCAAGAGAGGGAGAGTCGAACAGCTTGAAATTTCTAAAACTATTAGAATAATTTCGATATAAAATGTGTGCTAGATAAAAACTGTTTGTGTCGCGAATGATTTGTGTTGGTGAATAGTGTTAATTCCGACTATATTTGCATATCTTGTGTTATAAAAATGTGGGATTGTAGAAAAAATTGAGCCGAAATGTTTGTAAATATGAATAAATAAGACTTTAATAAAAATTTTTTTTAATTGGCAGAATTCCTGTTTCTTGAAACAATAAATCAGAGGGATATCGTCTACACTTCGCAAAACCGGCTTTCAGAATAGATTTCTGAACTATATCTAAACTTTTGATATGTGAAGGAAAAGCACCCCCCCAAGCTAGAATGCCATACGAAAAAAGGGATTGCACATAAGCAAAATAAACGATTTTAGTTTCATCATAACTCAAAATGCTATTTAACTGCCTAAAAGCAAATATATACTTTCTTGCTTTATTTTTTAAGAAAATTAATGTGATCTATCCATTTCATTCGAGAATCAAACAACACACCCAAATATTTTTTGTATGACGACACTTTCTCGATTTTATTACATCCACAGGCATTGTTATAGTGATTATTACAATTATGAATAATTAAATCGTGTAAGTTGTAATCTGAATTTAATGTAAGAGAAAGGGGCATAAATTTAGTTTTTGAGATGTTAAGTGATAAAACATTTTGGTCCATCCATTTTTTAATTGTCATGAGGTCATTTAAAGATTTATTTTGAACATCCTGCCAAGATTTACCTTTGATAATAATTAGCGTGTCGTCAGCAAAAAGAAATAGTTTACCATGAATCTGCAGTTTTGAAATGTTGTTAATGTATATCAAAAATAATATAGGGCCCAGAGTGCTTCCTTGAACTACACCATAATCCACAGGAAGCTCATCACCATTCACACCGCAGACAGACACAAACTGCCGTCTGTCCGCAAGGTAGCTCCTAAACCATGCGAGAGCATTACCCGTTACACCTATAGCTGATAATTTGTAAATTAATTTGTTTCTATCTACACTATCAAATGCTTTCTTTAGGTCAAGGAAAATTAAAAAGCTTCCTCATACCATCTGACAAAGTATGATAAATTTCTTTGTTTACATCAAAGAGAACGTCTGAAATGTTTTTATCAGCCCTAAACCCGTATTGACACTCCGCTAAAATATGGTTTGTGTTGAAGGTAATTTACAAACTGCTCTTTGACGATTCTCTCCAGCACCTTAGAGAACACACTTAACAAAGAAATAGGACGATAGTTATTTTTCTCCGTAAATGTGCTAGCCTTGTTGAAGTGGGATTACTTTAGCTAACTTAAAACTATCAGGAAATATACCGTACGCCAAGCTAAGATTTAAAATATGTAGAAAAGGTTTAGAGAAAATATGAATATTATCTTTGAGTGCAGAAGCTGTGACGCCGTCATAACCAGGAGCGGACCCGCCACGTAGTGCAGTAATGTGTCTGAATAGGTCCAGTTCAGTGACAGTCCGAAGCGTGAACAGTGAGTCTCGCCCGTAATCTGCATCATCGATAATTAATGCACCCCCGGTGTTAATTGAACTTGCCAAGTTATGTCCAACGCTAGCAAAAAACATGTTGAAATCGGTTAGCGACTTCTTTACATACACCGTGAGTAACACTTGGTACATTAGGCAGATACCTTCCTACCGGAAATAAACCCTTATTATTTTTTTTACCTGCCAATTCGTTAATTACAGTCCAAAAACAATTTAGGATTATTTTGATATTCGTTTAATTTAGCCCTGTAGTTAAATACGCTTAGACGTTTTGATAGAATTGGCAATAAATTGCCTTAACGTTCGATAATTATTTTTAAGAATTATATTAAAAGGCTGTTTTTTAATTTTTTTGCTCAATTTATCTCTATCGCGAATTAATTTGATCAGATCATTTGTAATCCAAGGCTTAAGCCTCTTGAATCTAGATGACTTTTTAATTGGTTTTCTAGAATTATCGATCGCTTGGCCTACCATTTTACAAAATTTGTATGTTAGAACCGTTTACATTTTCGTTCTGAAAAATCGTTCTTCCAGTCAATATGAGCAAGATTACGGGACAAGAGTGCAGAGTCTATAATCGTCTGTGAAGCTGTATTTTGTCATAACCGATGGTGCTGTAACGGGAAAAGTAATTGTAAGACCAGTGCGTATAGTGATCAGTAATCTCAGTCTGTAACACAGCTGCCTGTACGTTGTTCATGTCGTTATATCGTATAATAAAGTGATCCAGGCATGACTTTCTAGATTTTGTTACCCTTGTTGGTTTTATCTATACAATGAATGAGACCAGCACCTACTATACAGTTCAAGTATCTGTCAGTTATAAGGGGAGTTTGTTTCAAGCAAGTCAAAGTTGAAATCTCCAGCTAAGATAATTATTTCATCCTTATTCAAACTGTCAAGATAATGTTCTAAAGAATCCAAAAAAAGTTTAATGTCGCAGTCAAACGTACGGTAGGAGAGCCACGAGACAAAAAGTTTTATGACAAAAATTAAAGTAGAGTTTTATGCCGTACGTGTCACCTATAGAAATCTGTGATGCAGTAACTGACAACCGGTTATTGTAGTAAACAACTACACCATCAGCCTTGTTACGCTGCTTATCAGTAAGTACAAAGTCAAACCCGTCAATGGTCCACCCCTCCTCACCCCCCCCTCAACCAACACTCTTGTCAATATTATTATATCTAGCGAAGGAAAGATCATTTAAATAAATCAAAAAGTTCGTCAAAGTTTTTTTGAAATACTTCTTATATTGCAATGGAATATTTTAAGTTTATCAACAGGAATTACTACTAAAAAAAAATCTTTGTATTCAAAATATGATTCCAGTTCTAAACAATCGTTGTGGAAAAACAAAGAGTTGTCATCATTCTCACCCATTTATGCCGTTCAAGCCCAATCCACCCGCCCGGCCGGTCTAAATATTTGAAAGTAATAAAAGTATATTTTATAAATGCGTATACGTACCCTGGCATACACAGAAGTTTAATTAGCACTTAAATATTGCATATAATATGTTACTTATTTTTACTTCAGTAAGATGCATTTATATAAATCCATATTATTACAATGTAATTACATTAAAATGGCCCAATTTCAGTAGACGATTAAAAAGATTGCATAATTATTACATATTAAAGTTTTTCAAATTTAAAGATTGCAGTCTTACATAGACAAATTTAGAAGTTTGTGAATTCTGAACATTAAGTTTTATCATAAAATAGTTTCTGGTTAAATAATAAAGATATTAAATAGTGGAGGAAAGACAGACTAAGTAAAGACATCTGTTGTACATAAATTAAATAGTACTAAATGTATTTAACTATATAATGTTAATCTTAATTTCTTACACCTAGGCCTATGATGCGTATACCATAATAAACATAATAAGTACATATAAACAAGCGTATGCTTGTATAAGTTGCTGACAATTTTATTACCAAACAGACAATGCAAATATAACAATACTAAAATAATTGAATTTATTTTTTCAATGTTTTACTCACTTAAAGAAAAAAATATTGCAAATATGTAATTTAGAAAATATTTAATTGATTAATAAATAAATAGTTAGTTATATTCTGAATTTATAATCCGAAAAAATACTGATTATTAAATTTTTACATTGAAAAAGAAAAATTGTATATAAAATTTTGAAGCCTCTTGCTTAACCTATTAAGTTTTTAACTTTAAACCTTTCTCGTAGAAATTAATAATTTACAAAACCATACACCAAACTAATAATAAACTAAATTACGATCAATCTCATCTGTCATACTTAATTTATCGATTTTCCTCGTACAAATAACCTATCGAGAGGAAAAAAAAATGAAATATTTAATTTTCTCTAATAAAGAAAAGTGTATTGGTTAAAAATTATAAATTGTAGTTTTTATGATGTATCATAAAAATACAGTACAAATGGAAAATTAAAAGTTAACTCTTTCTTTATGACATAATATAAGTGAATAAAACAAAAGAAAAAGCCTAATTATTATTACGTAACCGAAAAGAAACACAATTTTTATTAGGACGTTATAAAACTTACTTATGTAGAGTGCGGAACCACAGCAGGAAAGTTATTCTCTTGTCAAACCTGTTTCGAGATCGCCTCCATCATGGTTTGGACGCGAACAGCCTCAAGCACCCTCAGCAGCCCTTTTGATGACGACCTTTCCGTTGGAAAAATGGCTAGGACGAATCTTCCCCCCTCTCGCTTAATATAGCCGGCCGAGCCTTCCCCAGAAGCGCTTTATATTGTGAGGGTGTCAGGGCGGTGGGTTTCTCGTTCACGTATACAATTTACTCCCGTGTGAGAGATGGGTGGATGTCCCTGCGGCCGGGGGTTCGTTTTTTTCACATTGGCCGTTTTGTTAAATTCTTCTTCGTCCTCGCTGCTGCCAATCCTCAGACCCGGCCCAGTCCTCCTTGACGCGTCTGGAGACGAGAACTTGGCAACAATAATCGGCGGATTGTACATGCCCTTCTTTATCGTGTGGAGTAAGTCTCGCAGGCCCGAATGAGGCGACTCGATATGGTCCCTCACATCCTGAATACTCAAGTCCATAGCGACCCGGCAATGTGCTGGAGACACGGTCGACAATATTTTCATTGTCAGTCTTTTGGCAAACCGACTATCTCCAACATTAGCAGATCGAGAGTGCTGTTCGGTTATCGTGCAGTCTCGCTGTTCAAGTCCCGCACCCCTCGCCAGCCAACGCGTCATTAGCTATGCTACCAGCCTGCTGCAGCGCTCCTGTAGTTTTATCCCTGTTCACCATCCTCCAAGCTTAATCACACAATCGACGCATACCTTTTATTTCGTCTTGTGCACATGCAACTAAACTGATGACAACACTCACATTAAAATTTGCCTTCTATATCGAATTTTTAGGGCGCCCGAACCGAAATAGCTTACTAAAATAGAATTTTTGTCTCTCGAGGTCCTCACTTTACTGCGAACTGACAGCATTCGATTTTAGATTCCTCAACACAATGGAATACACACTTCAATGTTTTATTTTTAGAATTTAGTGAAACTTTGGGGTCCCCCCCCCGATCCTTGCACGCGTGCCACGTTGGCATGGAAAAACTAATGCCTACAGTCGGTACGGACATCTTGGGGCTACTATAATCACCTCTTCGACGAAGACTTTTTGGTTACACTTATTTAACAGATTGATCGGCGCTATGACATGATAACAAAACTATTAAAATTAAAAAAAAAATATATTTAAAATGTTGATATAATACATATTTAATATAACTGTAACAGTCAGGGCCGCCTACAGTCAGAACCGTACCGTGACAGGTAACGACACGGTTCAGACGCAATCAGCGGTCGGGAGCTAAGAACGATAAGGGGACACGAGCATGCTCTCCATCACGACAGATCTGATAACAACTTGACTTCAAAAACTTTGCACTTCTGAATACTATTGATTACATCAAAAGCAATACATAAATGTGCATTCGATATTGATTTCAAGTATCTGGTATTTAAAACGTTGGAGTGTATATTTACATTATACATTTTTCAATTTATGTACAATATTTATTTTTTTAACCCACCCTCAAGTAACTTTCAAATTTCAATTATTTGACTTTTTTCTCTGTTTTCTAACAACAAATCAATATTTTAAAGATATTTACTTAGCATTTAGCACATGTTTTTTTAATCCGAAAAATATGCTCCGCAAACAACCAGTGTATCATTCTGGGGAGTTCATTATCTATTCAGTCTGAGAGTCTGACCCTGACCACCTGCGCAAATGACCCTGATCTCGGTCAACCACTGTCTCGGACTAAAACTGATCTACTTTTTTTGTGTATTTATGGCTGCTAGCTAAATCTACATCTCAGTCTACAACTTCTTATCTTAGTTCCGAGAGGACTCATAACCAAAAACTTGGATTTCAGTACGAAGAGGTTGTAGTTTGAATCCTCAGTTATAAATTACACCAAACTTCTAATGTGGAAATAAATGCATTTAACCTGAGTCTACAGAATGTAAACATCTAAATTATAAACCAACCAGAAATGATTCTTTTTTTTAA
>NW_025786313.1:0-19347 GCF_021130785.1 Homalodisca vitripennis
CTAATAATATCTAAATTGTAAAGGAGTTATTTATATTAAAAAGTCCAAAACGTAAAAAAATTTAATTGAAATTATAGGATTCTAGTTAAAAGTAAGAGCTGCAGGTGCTGCACCATATTCCTGTAGGAAAACTTGGTGAAAAATTTTCCTGGTTGAGAACTGTTTAGTTTTGTTTTGAAGAATATATTTATCTTTAAAGAAGTTTATAATTCTTTTATTTTTTATTAGTTTTTGGAGAAGAAAGCCCCTTTTTATTTTATTTCATACAAATTTATTCAAGATATTATTTTATATTTTATATTTTATACACACGTATTTTAGAGGACAGTGAGTCCATGTTAAATCGAAAGTGCCCTTGCACCTAAGGAAAAGTAGTACATATTTAAACTATTGTGCAAAACATTTCATTGGTGGTTGGAAATACAAGGATTAAACAATTTTGAAAGTTTGAATTGATTTAATAAACTCTGAATAAATTTTCAAAAAAAGGTGCAGTTAATTTAATTTTCCACCAGTATCTTAACTTAAATCTTATGGAGTTCGAGGGACTATTTAGGGTCATCATAAATAAAAACCAAAAAAAATTTGTATATTAACATTTAGTACACAAATAACGTGCGCCCACGTCTGCTATATTCTGGTGATACCTTAATAAAATTTGAACCTTAGTGGTTGTAAATTAATAAGTGGCCTTGGATACCGGGAAAAATTTTTATAAAGTGTTATTAAGTATTTGACAACTTTTAAAATGGCACTTAAGGTGGACTTGTTAGACCAAGGAGGAATTGGGGACTATGAAAGTTAGGTTAAGACAGGTGTGGAAGTTGTCTCCTAGTCTTAAGGTGGATAGATTTAAGGAAAAAGTGTACGGCAGTTAATAAGTCTTGATGTAAATAGTAATTCACGATTTGAAACCTGAAGTGGAAAGGCGTCGCTTTCAAGGAGGAATGGGATAAAATTTTAAGTTAGAAACCCAAGTAGTATTAGGAACTAGACTGGAGGAATCCCATTGAAACAGGGACTAACATTGGAACATAGATTAGGTGTTGAAACATAAATAAATCATTGGCAGCCGTGCGGCTGACTGGACTAACTTAAGGAAATTGTTTAAACATCGAAGGAAAAAGGGATATAGCTATACAACATGTTTGAAACAAAACCGGAATAGGTATGATTGACAGGGGAGTGGTTAAATGTGAATTATTGTTAAAAATAAAAAACCTAAAAATTTGACAAGGAAACATCTGATAAACTTGGTGCGTAAGTTATCTGATTCCAATCTGTAAAAAGAAATAGAAGGTGAGCTGAGATAGAGGCTGGTAAACCTGGTAAGTGAAAGATAAGTCTGGTCTAAATATAGAGAGATGAAGGTGTTCTGTTTCGGGACGGGCCACATTTAAAGTTATAAAAATAAAACTGTACCAGAACCCCGCCATTGAGCGTTATTTGAAGGAGTTAAAAATTCTGCGATGGATTAAATTGTTTCAAAGAATTATTAGAATTCTTTAAAAATAATCTTTGAAACTTAAAAAGCGAAACTAGATGTAACGGAAAGAGGATATTATGGTAGATTGGCGTATTTCATTCACATAGTTCAGGGAGCTCTTTTTGGTCGAAACTATTTGGATATATAAAACAGGAACAATTGTCCACGGTTCCAAATTAATGCTTGAATAATATTATTGAATTATTTCGTTTGCCCATTATCAATCAGCGTGAACTTTTGAAATTTGAAAAAGAGGTGCACCGTCCCCAAAGATATAATGAAAGCTTATCCCAACTACATTATAGACATTTACAGGAATCAGTAGAAAGTACTTTGTTGTATATATAAATGAAAGGGATGTTGTGAGAATTACATTAAGGTGGGAATTAATCCTGAAACCCAGAAAAATTAAAACCTAGTGTTTTTTAATAGGGAAATCCGAGCAACATATTCCGAACTCGGATGAGATGTGGTTATAAAGGGCGAATAATGTACGGTTATGCTGAACAACGTGAGGAAAACAGGGAATAATTTGAAATGGTGAATAGGAAGTATTAATGTACCTGGGTTAACAGCGAGTCAGAGTGGGTGACTTGCACTTATTTGTGTACTAAATGTTTAATATACCAACAAATTTATTTGTTTTTATTTGATGATGACCCTAAATAGTCCTACGAACTCATAAGATTTAAGTAGATACTGGTTGGAAATTGAGGTAAACTGCACCTTTTTTGAAATAATTTCAGGGTTTATTAAATACAATTCAAACTTCAATTGTTTAACCTTTGTAATTCCACCAATGAAATGTTTTTGCACAATAGTTTAAAATTACTACTTCCTTAGGCAAGGCACTTGTCGATTTAAACATGGACTCACTGTCCTCTAAAATACGTGTGTAATAAAATATAAAAAAGTAAAAATAATATAATCTTGAATAAAATTTGTATGAAAATAAAATAAAAGGGGCTTCTTCCTCAATAAAACTAATAAAATAAAAATTATAAACCTTCTTTAAAATAAAATTCGTCAAACAAAAAACTAAACAGTTCTCAACAGGGAATTTTTTTCACAAGTTCCTACCATGGATATGGTTGCAGCACCTGCAGCTCTTAAATTGTTAACTAGAAATCCCTATAGATGTTCACCAATTAAATTTTTACGTTTGGGACTTTAAATAAATAACTCCCTATTACCAATTTAGATATATATTAGTCCCACACTCAACAGGGAATTTGATCGTTAAAATTTCTAAATTTCAATTCCATATTTCAAATTAATTCACTTCTTAAATTTTTTCAAATTTCAAATTATAGAAAATTTTAATAATTCAGATCGAAAAGTACTTAGCTCTGTTGGTCTGTGAAGGGTCTTGGAGTATCGGTATTAAAATAATCTAATATATCCGACGGATTCCCTAAGCGCCCGAACACTACATTTTAAAACTCGCTACTAAAGACTTCACTCTATCTCGGCTTTCTGAACTCGGAAATGGAATGCCAGAGCGGTTGGTTTTTCTTGGCCTGCACCGACTACGCTCCTGTTTATCCTTGCAGGCCTGTTTTGAAATCACATCTCAACAGCAAGGTTCGCCGCCTAACAAAAAGATTGAGTCCCACTGTAGACTAATTGTTTAGCATTCACTGCCATCAAAGTCAGGTCATAGACCAGATTCCAAGCAGCGTTGTTGCCTGCCTGCTGGATTATTGCATATATAAATTTTCACTTTTTTTATTCCCTATTCCATTTTTACAATTCTAAAAAAAAATTTTATTTATTAAATTTTTATTTTTATTTAAAGTTAATACCCATGTAATCTGGTATACATCAGCCTTTGGCGTTGTTTCTTTGCTCAACGAATGAGCTCGTTAAAAAAGAAATTAGCCCAATCCTTTAGACAAGGCACCTCGTAAGGGTTAAAGTAAACATACACACTGGTTAGGGATATTCCTCACATTCAGTCAAAAACAAGTCCAGCCGCCGTTAACATGCCAAATTAGCAAAATGTTGTCAAACAATAACTTAATGATTAATCAGCGACAAGATTCAAAGGACCGGCTTGCAGACTGGTTTTATTCAAAAATCCAGATAATCGTAAGGAGGGCATGGAGGATAACATGCATGCTTCATACTACCTTCCACAATACCAACAAGAGAAAAATAATCAATGAAAAATCTGGTTCTGCAGTGCAGCGGCAGTTGTAACAAAATAAAGAAAAATGTTATAAACCATAACTGTAACACAAGCATTATCTATATATGTAGCATCATAAGGCGTACTGTAACCACAGGATATTTTGACCTATACTCTTTGACCCATTCTTTGTTTGAAAGTTTATTTTTGTATTCTGTTAGTTTCTTAAAACTTATATCTTTATTAATTATAATTTTAATATATTCAAGTTATATTATGAATATTAATATCTATTAACCTGCATAGTTTTTAGAGTCAGGTGAAGTTGATACACAAACATTGTGTGGTTGTAATTTCCTGACATAGGCGTGTCACACCGCTTTGAGTATGGCTGATGATTTGTTTTATTTTTTAATACCTAGTTTGTAATTATGTATGTTAGGTTAAGTTATTTACTTGAAGAAAAGATCAGATTCTCCAAAACGTAGTGTTACTGTATTTTATGTGTTCCACTTAAACAGATGGCAAATTTTATCCATCCGGGAAAAAATGATTGTTTCCTTCTTACCCCATGGCTTGGAAACAAACACTACCCGTGCGTATGTAACCACTGTAAACTTCTATAAATTACTAATTTTAAGTATTAATTTTTAGAATTCCATCAGTTAAATCTGAAAATTAATCTAAGGAAAACAATAACATCATGGGTGGGTGTTTTTAATCTGATAAACCTTGTAAGAGATCGAACAGCAACAGTATTAGAATTGAAAGAGTATAAAACTACTGAAAGAATTACTGCACTTATACCTTTATTACAGTCTGGTAATTCAGATTTTTTTGTATTAGAAACAGTAACTTAAAAATAATATTATGTTATGGTTTTGTAAACACTGAAAATTTGGCTACATCCTAAAATAGGTTTTCCATAAACATAAGTTAATAAATAATTAAATACTAAAACTGTTTTTTACCTTCCCAGGACTTGATTTACACAATGAGGAAACTTCTTAAAATCATCATTGTAAAACCCTTTTTGAATTCTAAAAATCCTGTAAATTACAAATATTAAATTACAGGAAAAACAGACTCTAGACTAGCTAACTAAATAAACAATTTACAGTGTTTATTTATTTGTGATCCCTGGCGTTCCCTAACCTAACCCCAATTCCGTAATTTGTTCGGAGTGGCTATATGGCCCGGTTCACCCGGTCTTGTGTTTCAAAGAACGGGAACGACCTTATGACGTTCAACAGGACTGTGGACGTCAAAGGTTTTGCATAGTAGCTTCTAGCCGACTTTGTGGTTTGTAAATAATTAAATATCATTTCATTTGGTAATTAATGATGTAGATTTGACATTGGTAAAATTAATTCATTACATCAAACATAAAGATGAGGTTCCACACGTCGAGACAAACTTGTTGAACATTCCCAGTTGAGTTGAGAAAGAAACAGAAAAGTAAAATTAAGATTACTGGTGTGGTTGTTAGAACTATTTTTATTTTTGGCCTAGAACCCATAATACTCTAAGGATAGGACACCCAACTTGCTGAATATAAAAGTAAACCATCATTACTTAGAGAGTTATTGAAAGGTAATGAATGTCAAAGTTATGAATTGATGCTAAATGTTAGGTTAAAAAATTTTTATACAGATACATTTAAAACATGAATTTGTTTTTAAAGTTTTTCTTTTCTTTTCACTCCCTCTTCTGAACCCAACACTGGTTTAGTTTTTTCTAATACAATTAATTACAGTACACATGTAATCTGTTATTAAATAGAGATAACCTAACAAACAAGTTAGGGTATATATAAAATTTGGCAGCCAACAACTTATATGTAAACGTTACAGTCTACGTACTTTTCATTTAATTTGGTGTACAATACAGTATAAAAAGTATATATAGTCAAAACCAAGCAAGTTAACCCGCCTTTGCTCTCTGTGTAACAAATTCGTTATGGGTTTTCAACTGTTCTTTTTAATCTGTGGATCATAATTAAAAACCACTATAAAAACATAAACATGGTTATTACTTTGAAGAAGAGTTTTGGGATCAGTATAAGCGGTATACAGTAGATAACACACCAAACATAAGTTATAACATGATCTTGAATTCGATTTCAAGTTACATACTTTTTATAAGGCTTCAAACAGAAATTTAAAAGTGAAGAACTATATTTTATGAAATAGGTCTATACCCTAAATATACTCAATATTCCGCTGCACACAAACCATCGCCATTTGAATAAGTGTAAATACAAACAAAAAACTAAATTACAAGTAGCGGTATAAAATTTTAAATCTTAAGAATTATAAAGTGAGCTTATCTTTTGAATCATAAAGGTGCAACAGTATTGATCCGTGTAAACATTATCATGCAAACTTTATAACTATTTAAATTGGATGCTTAAAAAGAGCTATTTGTCATATTTTAGTAACATCATTATAACCGCATTGGAAACTTACGTCAAATCCCTCTTACAACTCTATTAAGTGAATTAATTATTTTTAATATCATTTTTTTAAAGTTAATAAAATTGTAAGTTCTCAGTTAATTCCATTTTAATAGTTTTTCTTATAATGCATTCCTTCTACAGCTTTAATTAGTTTTCCTCTCCCTAATTATAATTAATACTTCAATAGTTTTTTATATTTAGAGTCAACTTTAGGAATTTTTATGATCGATTTTTGTTAAATAAGAATTTTTTAGCTTGAGGAAACATCAGTCACCGAGATTTATTGTACAGTAATGGGAAAGCGGAAGGGATTGTGGTAATTGAAAAGAACTGTATCATCCACGTTAAATACAATTAGATCTACGACAGTTGTGCTGGGTGTGAGATGCCATCATTTTGTTTCGTTGAGATGGTCCGTATACAAACTCTAATATACTTTCTCTAGACTGTTTATTGCTTTAACGCAATTTTCCGTTTTTGGCCAGTTACAATCTTAATGAACATTTTCAGGCTTTTTATATGGAAAGTTTAACAGCTTCAAAATTCTATCGTGTAAGAATCCCAACTTTTCTAGATAATCCTATCTGTTATCGTAATGACACAAAACCCTGTGTTTTATAACAATGAATGAGAATTACATATTGATTGTATAACATTTTTCAAGTTCCAGTTTAAGTGTTACTTTACATCTGTCTGAACTCATCCAGACGTATTGTAATAACTGACAGTATTTTACCGAATACAATAGAAAAGTTAGGTAGTTGATGTAGACTGTATGCTATATACTGTTAAACAGTACCAGAGATCCCTTCTACAAGAACTTAGTTCCGATAATACAATGAAGTGATTAATAATGAAAACTATTTTTAATCGGTAAATGGAAATTAATTTTCAAATATACCCCAAAGACCGAAGACTAATTTCCCCTGTTACCCACTTACATGCAATATACAAAGTAAATCATAACCCATTTGAGTGTTATTAGCAAATAAAACAAATGTTCCAGTTATTTTTGAGAAACAAAACTATATCTTCAATAAACTACGAAGACACGTGTAGAATTCTGGTACATGGTTTATTTTTAGTTTTTCTTCTTTTTTATATTTCTTTCTTTTATATTTCTTCTTTTTAATTTGTGTTTAAGCGTAACGCTTTTATTACATTACCGTTCCAATACATTACCAATGCATAATGATGCAATTAATAAAATAGTCCTACAAATATTGTGTTTTTTTATATTTCTAAGGCAGTGGTGTAAAGGTGACAGTATGGCTTGCCCTTTCGTTACGTCACGTGTGACGATCACCACTCTCATCAGCCCGTCCTGTCTAATTCTTACAGACGGTAGCCGGCCTTAGCTGTAGCCACAGCGTAATATTGTTTCATGAATTTCAAAATTGCTATACTATTATATTTACTTTTTTTATCTTGCTTGTGTGCATATTGTATTTTTGTATGTTACTGTAATGTCCGTGAAACCTAAGATATGCATTGCATTCCACTGTGATCATGGTCATAGCTATCAACAATGTATACTTTTGTTACCTGTATATGCTAAATAACCGTAAAGAAACTATAATAAATAGAACCTAGAATATATATTAGAGCTTCCTGTATTATTATAGTTTTTCTTTACGGTAGTTTAGCATATACAGTATTTAGTATATATAAATACTATAAGAATATAGTATATATATATATATATATATATATATATATATATATATATATATATAAATCTTCAATAAGAAAATATGACGATATTTGATGAACAATTTTCTATATTTACAGGCTTCAGGAAAATGAATAGGGCTGATCTATAAGAATTACGATAAACAAAACATCAACTCAGAAAATTAAAATAAAGTAATGAATTATAGATAAATGGTAAAACGTTATGATTTTGTTTTTTATAACAATTCACTTTGTTGGCTAAGTCCACGCTTAAATTTAATCCATTTGGAAATTTTTATTTGCTGACAATTTGATGGGCTTGTTCCATGGTTCTAAGACTGGTTTGTACTTGAATTGTGTGATAATCTTGTTTTGTGATCTAATTGGTTTACCGAATACGTTTGCTTACTAAAATTTAAATTGTGTGTTAAGCCTTGTGCTACTACATGGTTGCTCTGACTTTCTATAGTTTATATGCAATACCTCTAGCACTTGTATGCTTAGTTTCTCAGAGAATTTAATTATTGAGCCAATGTAATCTTTAGGGCATAACTTTGCACTGAATGTTTATAAACAAATATTTTTTTTATGTCGCATGATAAGTCTTCAAATATACTGTGCGCTTTTTGTGTAGAACTACTTGTAAAATGTTTTTTAAGTAGACTACCATGTTGCACTACTAAACACCTCTGGGTAATATTGCAACGGATAAATTCCAAATTTAATAGGTGTTTGCTTGTTCTTTGTGTTTAGGATAATTTTGGGTGTGCTTAAATATCTTTCACTGAGTGGGTTTTCTAAATCTTGTTTTTTGGAATGTAATTTGAAAATGTTGTTATTGAAGCAGATCTGTCCAATAAAAACTGTTTAACTACTGCGACAGGATATTGTTAATTTTAATAAAGTTCTGGTGGTATTTTGGTTAAAAAGCTTTGGAACCATTGTTGACAAATTTTAGTTTTTAATTTGCTCCAGTTGATAGTGATGTAAGTGGTCAGTTTGTTGTTTAAGAGTTTGAGAAAACAATCCCTTGTTAGGAAACGCCTGAATTAATAAATTATCAATATAATGTTCTAAGTGATATTTTTTCACTGCATAAATGTTGGGCTCTGTTTGCTAAACTCTTGGAATAGTTTTTTTGATATGTGACGAGATGTAACAACCATTAACTGCCATAATGTAGGTATTGCCAGTGTTTTTTGTGTTTTTCATATTGATTTTCGTTTTCAACTTCCGCATTTCAAAATACCTATCTATATTAACAGAAAATTTACGATTGAATCAGGTATCTCCCACGTAAAGTTGGTCAGTAAGCGTGTTCAGTGATTGTAAAAAATTTCGTATATGTTCATTACTATGTGTCCATACCATGAAGATATCGTTGATTTTAAAACGTTTCCAAAATATGGGTTTTATATCGTTGTTTTTATCGAAAATCATGTTTCCAATCGCTTGCCCACCACAAGATTAACATAAGAAGAAGCCAGTTCTCGGTTCCCATGGCTTTCCCTTTTTTGGCGTTTAGATAAAAGTTGTTTTGAAACCTATAGCAAATTCATAGTTAGAATTGAAATATAATACACTGTTGAAAGAAAATCTGACGAAGATAAGTGTATTTTTGAGCCATTGTTTTTAAATAGTATTTCGCACAGAACTAATATTCCGTTCTAATGTTGGTGCTCCAATATTTGTGTACAATGATTGATCATCGATTGTTAATAATTATAGTATGTTCAGAAGACGTTGAGCTACATTTTTTCACATGGTTGCAAAAAATCATTTACTATTTTTCACGAAAGAAGGAAAATTAGTCACAAATTCTTTTAAATGGGATAAAAACAGTAGAAATTCCACTCAGTTGGAGAAACACATTGAATTTATACACATATTGGTCCTTCTGGAGGAATTTTAAATATTTCTTGTGGATATTTTGGCAATATTTATGTAGAATGTTGGTGTTTTTTGAGATTTATTTATTATTAAATTTATGGAATGATCACTAAAGTTTTCTTGTAAGGCAATATTCGTTTATGTAATTAGGTATTTTGAATAAAAAAGCTTCGATAACGAACTCTATGTAAAAACTTATAAGTAGTTGTGTCCCATCCCAGCAGTCTTTCTGTTTCAGTAAAATAATCAATTATATTCATTATTAGTTACGATGTCACTTGTCAAGCAGGAAGGTAATATTAAATCTTTATTTCTCAAAGAATGTATGAAGCTTTTGGCTGCAGTTTTGTTGAATTGTTTGTTTTTTTATGTAAATATTATCTGCAAATGAAGGATTCTGAAATGTTAGAAATAATTACATTTAAAAATTGCTTTATTGGGTGATCTGGATTCAAAGCTGGGGGTCCCCAAAACCACAAGGTGGCTTAAAATTTTTAAGAGAGATTTGTGAAGCTTTCTCACCTGCTTTCATTATTATGAATGTTATTATGACTTAATTCTAACTTTTTTCATGAAAACTGTAAACCCATCAGAAACCGTTTTTATGAGGTCAAATTTTAGAGTTTGTGCTAAGTTTTTAAGCCCTTTGGTAATGATCTCAAATTTCATTTTGTTTTAAAGTGTAGTTGGATAAATGGATGGTCTGATGCCAAACATGAACCAACTCCAATTTCAATGTTTTTCCGGTATTGTCATTTTCTTACTTTATAAAATTACAATACATTCACAGGCCAGAGAGAACCAAATTAAACAGCTTGAGTTTGTGAGGGAAATTTTTATTTTTCTGTTTTTACCATACTGGGAATTTTGATTTTGTTTGTGTGGCAGACTGAACTAACTCCCTGAAAAACATGGCTGACGCATTAGAGTTGAGTTCATGGTGCATCCTCTTCTTTAATAAAATAGTGAGATAAACTCCAGTTACTCCGACTTATTTTGAAGATTTCATGGCGACGAGTACATCCCACCTCTCAACATGCTGAAGATAGTAGTGAAGGTAATATTTCCACATTTACTAATTATCTAAGGTCATTTCAAATTATATTGCAATAGGTTAGTGTACATTAGCATTTCATCTTATGCCAAAATGAACTAACTATTCCCTCCATAATACAAGCTGTTGTGGTTGATGTTTTTTTGTCACATATTAATGTTGTAAGCTTTCCAATAGTGTTGTTAACAGATATATGCAATGCACGATATACTATCTGTTGTCATAACAGGGATTTTGGACGTTAGTTCACTCTGGCATACAGTGTTCAGATATTTAAATGATGTTAGTATCATTCTGGGCAGACTAGATTGTAAAAATGCTGATATGTTTGTTTGCCCCTGGATTTTTATAAAGCTTATAGACAATTATAATAGATTAATCAATTCATTTTTTAATAAAACAAACCTTATTTTGTTTTTTTGTGTGTGTATATATTGGTACATTAATTACTACAGTTAATCCTTTTAAACCACCATACTTTAATAAAATAGGACTATTTTATATAGTTGGCTTTGAGTACATGCTTTATATTGGCATTAATGTTGCAGATGATGTCCCATGTGGTTCCTAGAGCAAAAAAGGCAGAAGAAGAAGAAGAAGTGGATGGAAAAGATGTTTGGGCAGATGGATCAGAAATGAGACAGGAAACACTCGTAGCAACAGAAGAAAACCCACCCCAAAGAGAAGAAGAGAAGGAAAGAGGGAAACCCTACGGAGATCCATCTAAGTGGAAAAAAAATATTAGAAGATAAATCGAAACTCAGGAAAAGCTTTATGAGAGTACTAAGGTGGGGTAATCCTGTGGCAAGTAAAAATATTTGAAAACCGTTTGGACCTGTAAATGGTAGAATGAAATGCGCTGAAAAAGTTAATATTGATGGATAAGGAAAAAGTTTTTTGATCTCTTTTGGAATTCCACAGGGTCATTTGATACACTAGACTGCTATTATTCGGTAGGTCTGTTAAAGTTCGAGAATGCTTTTGAAAAAAAGGGTTTTCTGAGTGATTCAATAGAGAGAATTCTCTCGTTACTATTATTTGCCATGTCAAATATATTGATGTCAGGATTTGTAAAAGTATGTTTTTATACAAAAAACACTTCAAAATAGTAATAGCTGCGAAGATTCATCGCTACACCTGATGATAGAGTTAGTCGTGGTGAGGTTGTAGACAAAAGAGGGTTAAAACATACGCCTCATAAGCAAACTATCAGATGAACGTAAATTTAAACTCTGTTAAAAATCATATAATCAATCTTTTTCCTGACCTACACTAGCCATTACAGTCGCAAAGAATAATCCAATACAAAAAGTATTATAGGGGCTGAATTAAATTGTAAGTCTAAATGTATAGGTTATATAGCCCAAAAAATGGAAGCTGAATAATGTTAAAGAATCAGCAAGGACTGTGGTCTCAGTCAAATGTATGTGAAAAAAATCTTTTACAAAAAAAAAGACATTCAATTTAGGTTTTAAGACACCTCTCATAAGGACAAAAACCAACCTGTAAAGTGTGCGATTCATATATTAATGTCCTCAGAGATAGGAAAGCGACTATGAGATGGTGAACTAGAGAGACTCTGCACGGAAAAAATATTGATAACTCAATCAAGTGTTGGCCAATTACTGAGCTTAACAATAGAAAAGTAATAATGCAGCAAAGAGATGAAATTGAAGCGGGACATGCAAATTGCCCTAAAAACGGCGAATGCTCCGTTTTAACTTTTGATTTACAGAAGACATTCTCATTGCACAAAGTTCCCTACAGGATTAGCATATTATATGAGGCAATTGTCCGTTTATAATTTTAGGCGTTCATGACTGTGCCTCGTCAAAAGGAACAATGCACCTTTGGAGATGAATGGTCAAGGAGGATAAGGGGACCAGATGAAATTGGATCCTGCCTTTTGAAATTACATTTTCGACCCATCCTACTAAAAGAAAAAGATTGTGTTGTGGTTGCGACCTCATGTGGTGGCCAGAATAGGTAATTTCAAAATGGTATCCCTACTCATGCGACTAGTGCAAAACCCTTTTTAAACAAACATTAAAGAAATTGAGCAAAAAATTTCAATACCAGGCCACAGTTTTTTGCCAAACGACAAGGATTTTGAGTCACATAGAAAAAAGCATGAGAAGACACGAATACATTTATGTCCACCCAACAGCTTGCTGAAATAATTAATGGGATGTAGGTCAAAGAAGCAAGCATTTGAAAGTCCATTACTATAAACGGAAACAGAAGTTTGATAACTACTGTGTCAAGTTTGCGCAGCTCTTACAAACAGAAAAAAGAGTCGTGGACCGGAGAGAAAGCTTGAATGGTTTTTTAAGATTTCAGAAGTTTATGTGTAAGACAAAGTCAGACATTATGTAATGTATTTTAAGTACACACACGATAGTGTTGTTGAGTACCACTCAATCAGTCTCAGTAAACGGCTCCAATAAAAAGAAATCAAAAACCCTTGACACCAAGAGGTCTGGAACCCAGTACAGACTCAAGTTCCTCTTCACCATCTTCCTTTAGTCACAAACGAATCCTAACGGCAAACCTCTTTCTTCATGAAAAAAAGGCTGACTTTAAAATCAAACGTTAGGACTTGTGCCACCGATTCACCATTGGATTTTACTGAAGACTTGTTCCAAGAGGAAAGAAACAGGAAATAACTACCAGTGAAATCAACGATGAAGAATGGGTTGATAATCTACTAAGGTTGTATTAAATTTGACATGTTTTTAATTTTGTTAATAGCTGTGTTTGTTTGGTCTTCTCACTTTTTAAATCAATATAAATCAGAAATGAAGAATCAGTAATGAACCTTATTATTCCTCACTTAATTTAGAAGTAAAAAACTCAACCTATAGTACATTTTAGTTACAATTCAGTTTTTAATTTTTATTTTTAAGATGAAAGAAAAATATTTTAAGTAACTTATTTTACATATTAATATTGGTTTCACTGAAAGCACCCAGGGTTGACAATGGTTAAGTTGTCATGAACCAGACTGGAACACATGTCAGTACAAAAAAAATTTTGAAAAAAGTATTTTCATCCCTTGCTGAGTTGTTATATTATATGTTGTTTTCAGTAATTTATGAAGATACAATTAGTGTAACTTGTTCAGATTATCACAAAACAACAATATGTTTTTTTTCAATTTCAAAGTGCTATTTTAGCATCAAACATTGGAAATCTATTATTGTTACGGGTACTGAAAAATTAAAAATATGGAGTTGGTTCACTTTGGTATCAGACCATCCAAATGAATATAGTTTGTTTTTGGGTATTATGGTAGCTTTTAGATTCAAAACAATCATCTATATTTGTAGTTTGTTCTGAGTCATCAAAGAAGTGATAATAATATTCCATATAGCATTCTTAATTGAATTATTTTGATGGAACAGTATGGTTGCAATTTAAGAAGCTGAGTTAAATGTGTAATGCTTTGTTACAACCCATGAAATTGACTTTCGTAAATCTGACAGTTTTTCGTTAAAAACTTTGATGATTTATTAGACATAAAATGGATTGTTGATATCGTAAAGTTTATTAATAATTTTGGTGAAAACAGATCAGAATGCAAATTCCCGAAATGTAGCATTTATTGGGCTTTTTGTGGTACCGAACGTTGGAAAATTGTCCGGAATAAATGGCTTATTCTCCTTCAAAACAACTGTTCTTTTAAAAACTTAAAACATTATATCTTATATAATACCATATCATACAATATAAATATAAGAATTCATCCAAATATATTAAAAAACAACAGAAGATTATTTGGACAATAATTTTGCGCGCACTTGCATACGATAAGTCATTAGAGAGACATGATACTATGTCCATAGTCTTTGGGTCCCTGATTTGGGAAAGAGGCAAAGCCAGCGTAAATTTGTACTGTTACCCAAGGTGGTTAATCTTAAGCCCAAGCAAATATCATCCATTAATCCAGCTGTTGATCATCATTTTATTGTTCAAATTCAGCTGTTTTGAGTACTATAGTTTACGTTTGACTGTGGAGCAAGAAGAGAACATTGAGATTGGAACGTACATAAAAATTTAATTTCTGTTAAGGGAAAAAAGGTGAAAATATTTATTATTTAGGATGCTAATATTGGCAGAACCGGTTTTGTAAGTGAACAATGTAAATGTATAAACTATAAGATTATCTGGCATAATTCCATTCCAGCACGTAAAAAAAAAATTGGCTTGAAATTAATAGGTTCCTTGATTTTGAATGAATGACAACCTGGGCAGTTGTTGCATCGTGTTTGATAGTTTATAAACAGGACGCTTTCAGATTAAAAAAGCGTGTAACTTTTTGGGATCATAATATGTTCTAATATCAGGTTTAGCTCTCTCTTACTTGAAGCTCACCAGGGATTTGGAGTATTTTGACATGTGCTTTTTAAACATTATGTTTAGCATATGGCTAGTTAAGCAACGGTTCTTCATTTGGCCCACTATTACGTAGTTTATTGTTAGAGGTTTATTTTTGTTCAGAATATCAATATAGCTAGCCCATCTAGTTTTTTTATGCTAAAGTTGACATGCTATGTCAGTAATCAATTGTTTATCAGCTATTATGTGTTGGAAGTAAGTAAACTGACACCTCAGATTTTGAAAATCCGAATGGCCTATTAATTGGTAGACCTATGTCGTTTATTATAACATAAATTTTTAGGACACCTGTATTCAAGAAATATAAAAATTTGGTTACGTTTATATAGTTAAACCTGGTGAGACTTTAAATAAGCAGTCTCACACTCATTCAGTTATATATTGAATGATGGTTCATAGAATGTATTATCCAACTTCAATATTTAGCTGCAAGTAATAATAAGCCAGCTACCATGACAACCAAATCATTGATATGTATGAGTAACCGAAGTATTCCTCAATATCTATGATTAGGCCAGAGTACCGGTAAGTGGTACCCGCATTTTTTATCTTGCTTATTACAAATCATTCGATACTTAATAATTAAATAACAAAAAAAAAAAAATAAAAAAAAAAAAAAAAAAAAAATAAACATATCCCCCCCAATATATCTAAAAGGTAGGAGTCCAATAAGCACCCTTTTTATATCGAAAATATTATCATCAGTACCTAATATTCCATATCGTATCATAACGATCATCATATAAAAGTAATAACAATCATATTTAAATTAAAATTAATTTAATGCTAACAAATAATAAATAACATAACCAAAAGCAGGAATCTCTTACTTTAACTAAATAAACAAACAAAACTTTTTGACTAAAGTTTGTCCACCATTACCTTCTTTTGTGCATCGAAACACCATTCTCCGTCTTGACATTACATTGGTTACCCTTTCCACAAATAGTCACATAAATCTTAGACTAAACCAACATCCTAAGCCATAAAAAAACATATTTTACCTGTTAAAAAGCTTTTCTGAAGCTTCCTAATTGATGCCTTTAATACACAATTTACTAAATTTAAAATAAATTACCTGTAATATTTAAGTTTACACTATTCATTAATTATTTAAGTTTAAAAATAATTCATCAGTATCGCTTGTTATATCGATGGTTTATTTTAATAAATATCTTGCCAATTTCATATAAAAACCGGTCCGCTTATTACCTACCCATCTAAAATACTAAATTAAAGGTCACAATGTTTCCAAATTAATATAAATAGTTTATTTTAAAAATATATACATAATTTCATGAATTACTAAAGAACACCATAATCATTAATCCATCGATAAAATTGAAACAGGTGACAGGAGGCGCGTCATTTAAATAATAAAGGAAATGTAACATCGAAGAACATACATCTTGAAACTGAAAATGACACAGTAAACTCATCTTTTAAGTGTTATTTTGTTTGAGTTTCTACTAAAGTTAACTATATATTTTTATTTAAAAGAAAGATACTATTAGATACAAATTGGTACTTTGGATTATACCGAGCCACACCCAGACTTAATCGTTATTTTACATTTTGGCTTCTACTGATTAACTATATAGCGTAGAAACTATTTCTCAGTATAAAACAAATTGTCCGTATCCAAACCCTCCCCATCTCAACATAGGTCACAGCGAGCTCTATAGATAACGTGATGCAGACCTCGCCGCCCTTCACTGGCATCGCTTGTGTACTTTCGTGTTTTACCTCTACATTTCTCCAAACACAAAAATTTACACAAAAACAAACATTTACCAAACTAAACTCTTTATTAAAAAACACTCAAACTTTTTTTATCTTGGATCACATCCCCCCCAAAGCAGTGCCTCCCCATCAGCGTGAGCTCAGACAGCAACCTTCTCGCCCCGCGCTGAGTCGAAAAAAAAACATCCCGCCGAAATATACCTATTAGTAAAATATCAAATTCTTAGATCTAATCAAAATATAAAATTGAACATTGAAATGAAAGGCATTTATACCGTGCAAATCACTTTTGCCGCCAGTCGTACCCGCCTACATCAATTCCGAGAAATAATAAACACACAACAATACCGATCACAATACCTGAAATGCTGGAAGTTTTAATTTTGTAATTGAAGAGCTTTTTTTCGGATCTATCATTTTTTCTATAAATTTCTAGTTTTGGTTTCTGTCATACTTGTGGTGTCGTAATATACAATCCAAATACCACAAGATTGCGTTATTTAGCAATAAATAAAATGTGTATAACATGTTAGTACAGATGCTTTATTTATTGTTTCAGATTAATTACTATTGGTTGGTTATTGTATGATTTAAAGTTTGAATATCCATTTGATAATTTTGATATAAAAAACCAGGTCCACTTATCATACCTCTACCCTCATGATTATCTAAATCTACTGAAACCATAATGTCATATCCAAATTATTGTCACAGGTAATATTTTACAAATTACAGGTGATAGTTTGGCAGCTCTGGTGTTATGTTGAAAGTAAGATAATCATAAGTAAATAAAAAAAAACTATTTGAAGGTATAGTGTTTAATAAGTAATGTTACAAAACATTAAACAGTGTAACATTTTCAGTTACTTTGTTTACCTATTTTTTGGGGGGTTTTAAAAAGGAATAGATAACGTGTTGCTGTCAAATTGTGACTCAAATCGAACACATGTACATCGCCATTGCGCTTGGCGACCATCTACTCAAATACCTTACATATGATTTTTTATTGTGTGAGAATTAATTTCAATTAATAATGTTGATTACTAAATTATGTTTTAGCTTTATAAAAAACCCTTCCCCACACCTATAAAACGGATAGGCCAATATTGGAATGGGTAGACTTTGACCAAAAACGCCAAATACAGTTAATATCCGATATTATAGATTATGTCCTCTTGGAGAGTTTTTTTAGTTCACAAAATGTCTTCGAAATGTCCGGTGCACGCTCTGTGCTTATCATGGTTGCCAAGGATGGGATTTATGAAAAGGTGGATCTTCACTCTGCGGCAGGAGAGGGAGCGCGCCCTTTGTCTAACCTCCGACCACCAGGCTCGTCAGTTCTCTCTGCATCGCCTACAGAGTCCATAAAACCAAAATATCCATGACATGTATTAGTGCTTTCTCAATTGGTCCACGAGCGTCTCGCATCTGATTATGTAAAAGTTATTTGAAATAAACAGTTTTGTAAATACTCCATTTTTTATTTTTGAGTACATCAATACGTATGCTAATTTCAATTTAAGTAACATGCCCTGTTTTATACTTGTTTGCTAGAGAGATTACCCATTTATAATCTAGTTAAAAAAAAAATTAACTGAGTGATTTGAACTTAAACAAACTAAATTTTATTACCTTGTGTCTTGGCGTTATAAGAAAGTGTAATAGATTTTATTAATGGCATGCGAAGGGTTATAGTGAATGCTATATCTTTTATATTAAAAGAAATGTAGGCATTTTAATATTGTAAATAATTAATAATACTTGTTTTTATAATCCATACAAAAACAAACCTCTCTATTAAATAATAGCGAGTTTGCAACGATTTTTCTGCACATACTGATTGGTACATCAGAACTACATTTATGTCCACAGAAAGTCATAGTTGGTTTGGTTCCAACTAAAATAATACATGACTGTTAATATAGTTCACTAAACCATCTTGTAACTCAGTTTTAAAAAAAAAATCTTAAGTGGCATTTTTTAACGTTGTGACTTTTCTTGCATCAAAACAATATGTGTTATTTCCACTTTAGTACTAGTTTTCATATCCTCAACACTACCCATTGGTCCCCACCCCCCCCCCCCCCCACCTCCCCCCTTGGAATTGAAAGGAGCAAGATACCCACCACTACCAAACCATAGCCATTTGAAATGTTGTGCATTGTTTAAATACAGGTTGACACAAAAAATAGCCACCATGACAGTCGAATCTCAAACCAAATTGATCAATTATAAATATCTATACTATTAAATACATTCGACTTAGAGATATTAATAATTGCCAGCTGTACTTATTTTACAATAATAACAGTTTTGTTTAAAGTGAATTCAAACAAAGTAAAATCATTAGTGTAGTGAGTGATGACAGCAAGTGCAATGGTGATAAACACGCTGCTCATTATACTACAGTCATCGGGCACTACAAACTTTATAATGCATCAACAAGAAGAATGATACAGTACAATGTTTAATAAAATAAATTTAACAATAACATTAACACATGTTGGAATTCC
>NW_025786314.1:0-16089 GCF_021130785.1 Homalodisca vitripennis
AAATATGTAAAGTTTTTACCAAGCACACTTCACATGATGAAGCATAGCTCTACAACAATGTTTTATGTGCCAACATTAACATTTTACCCACGGAGTTTTTAAATCATTAAATTATATTTGTTACTGATTATGTGGGTGTAGAAAATTAAAATGTTCTCCTGTCTGACCCACGTGGTATTTAATAATAATAATAATAATAATAATAATAGCATTTAAAGTCTATATCACGCTAATTATATTTTATAAAAATAGAAATTACTTTTAAATTTTTAATTTTACAACGTGAAAATTCAATTTACTCTCTAGTAACAAATTATTAACAGCTAGTTTACCTTATATAATTAAATTTTTTCTTAATTTTATAGTTTGTAAAAACTTAACTATGATATTTTATGACTAACGCGACGTATTCCCTAGACAATTTATAATACTAAAACGGTTTTATGGTTTTAAATTTCTACGAAGCTATAATATATTTACATCATAATGCACTGTTGGGGGAAAAAACACATTTAGATCTTAAATATAGAAGCATTGACGGTTTTTTACTACATTCAGAGAAAAATATGACAGTTATCTCGTATAAAAACGAATTTCACTGTACAAGAATCGACATCGCGATCCAATTATATCAATTTCTTTACCCTGAAGCTTTTTCAGCTCGTTACAAAGGATAATAGGCCTCAAGTACGCACTCTAAGGATCCTTATGGTATACTTAGTTTATAATATTACATCTGTAACATGACTTCATCTAATATTTTTCCTTTACGAAGAGGAAATATGTAGGGACAAAATTGTAGTAGTTGTAGAGGTGTAAAGGGTTTCCCAGCAGATAAAAATGTAATTTTTCAGATTACAAAATGCATAAATTCGAAACATACATGTACATACCTAAAGAAGGTGTAAAATATCTGTAAATATCCAAATGTTATTTTTTATAACAAAAAATAAAAATTCAATATTCTATGTTTTCCCTTTTTACTAATTTTAATATTCAGAGTTCTCTGGTTTCTGATAGATTTATTCCTGAAAAGTTTACCTTACATAAAACACAAATAATGTAAGTTTTTCATATTGGTATTATTTTAGCAGCTAACATGTAATAATTAATACATGAAGTGGTGTTTACACCTTTATTTCCTCCAATCCTTCCTAATTAAAATATTAAAGTAAAGAGATATTGTGGAAAACATCATATAATCATGCAATAGTAATTAAAATAACAATACACTTATAATTATAACACATTTGATGATTATTGTATATAAAGTAGGAGGCGTACAACATAGTGTAAAGTATTAACTTTTTATTTGCTATAGTTTAAAAAGATATTAAGGTCTCCTAAACATTTTTCACGCCCTATATATTGCATAAGTAATGATTGTAACTCCTAAGTGATATAATTTGAGATGTAAGTACAATGATAAATTATTAAAAACCCATTTCAGTTCTTTAATTAAATTTACAATTATTTTCAATTAGTCAATTCATTCCAAAATGGGCTTTATTAAAGAGACGAATCTGCATCATCTGTTGTTTAATAAGTTCACAGATGAAGATGGCACAGATCATGAGACAATAATATATAAGCTGTACCGTTTACCTTACTGAGCACTGATTGAATTCTTAATTACCAGTTGAACTATAGACAACTTTCTACAACTGGAAAGTTTTCAATTAGTTAAGTTTAATTGTTACTAACTTGTTTAATCAAGCTGACTTATACCTTAGCTTATTAACTTAGATAATATATATCTGAGAGAGAAATTTTTTTTTTTTCGTACAGAAAATTGCTCCTTATATATTCAAAGCTAATATCACATTATGTGTTCTCATTTTTTTTAAATAGGGTTTGAGTTTCTAAGATTAGGATATATAAATACGATTATCAGTTACCTGATGAAAGTCTTATGTAAAGTTCAAGCTTGTTATTTAATTCTAATCAAGGTGTTATGTAAAATAAATGTAATTTACAGGACAATATATATAATTTCAATAAACACTGAATCACAAAAAGTACTTTTTGTTATTCAATGTTTTATTGAAATTAAATTAGGCTATTTCCACTTATACAAATTTAATATTTTTATTCCTTTAATTTTTTATTTTGTCACACAGCAAGCGTATAAAAATTCTTATTGCACGTTTCCCGTAGAAATTGTAGAGGACCCTAGACATTAATCATGACAAGGCCTGGCATGATCAAACCTCATAAGAAACTCAACGTGTGGATGTTGACAAAGGCCGATAATGGGACTGTTAGAGACAAGAGGAACTCCGAGAGTCGAACTAATACCGCTACAGTTATTTACATAACAGGGTAACCACCCTGCAGTTTAGCTACCTAACTGGATTAACCTTCAAGTTATAGGTTTACGTTGAAATTATGAAACACGTTTAAGTTTAAGTCACATGTGCATGTTAAGATCAAGGGATATATTTAATATTTTAAAACTGTTAATAATTCTTATTTTATGACGCCTATACAAATTTTAGGATGGTGAAATTATCGAAAGATTACATAATATAGTAAAAAAAAGCTGCAAATTCAACTCTAAACTAATTTTGAACAAAACCAATTGTCAATATAATATCTTCTTAGATGGGTCAAAGAGTTCAAAAGTCTTTAAAAGTTGGAATTAAATATACAATTTGAAGAACATAACTATTTTTACACAATTTTTATTTAGACTACCGAAAAACATGCACTATTTATTTTGATACGTTTTAAGATGCTAGATATTAATATTAAAACTAAGTTTGATCTAAACATCACAATAAGCTATGAGTGAGGCGGGTATGTTACATTTCCAATCGTTTCCGGATTAAAACAAAACACTAACCTGAGTGTACGTGTTGTTATGTACATGTTCGTATGTTTAGAGATAATGTGCATGTAGTTGACCACGCAACATGGATGTTATGATTCCTGACGTTTGCTTGTCTGGTATGATTTTTTTAAATTTTGATCTAGATTGTAGTTATGTGTTAGGTTAGTTTAAATACCTACCACAACTATAAAGAGATCAGATTACATATCTTGGAAAGTAGTGTTTCTAATTTATTCCATCACTAATCAAATGTCAGATATAGTGATATGATGTACTGAGCGCCATTAAAACCTAATGAATCTACAGGCTTGAAACAAACTATGCATATAATATTAGTAAAGCCTGTAAAGCCTGTTACGCAACACGTAATTTAGCGTACTTCCACCTTGTTTTTACAACTCCAAATTACTAAAGTAAATTTAAATATTTTAAGGGGAGCATGTACATTTTTGGCACCAAAATATCGATTTTTTGAAACATATCATAAAAAATACTATGTTTTATGCCCTTTTCAAAAATATATAACACTCTATATCTGAGAGGTTTAGAAATATGTGTAAAATGTGTTTTAAGAAATGTATGCACGCTTTTTTCAGCTGACAACATGGCGCGCTATGGATTGTTAGAGTCAGAATGTATTATATACATATTACTTGCTCCAATTGTATATTATTAAGTTTTTTTCCCCCTTTAGGTTGGTAGCACTGCTTGCTTTAGATGCATTTGAAGGATGTAAGTCATCTGTAACTTACCTAACCTACACTATTGATATTATTGTTATTGTTTATGTTTACTAACAGTGTTTGTCAGTGTAATTCTATTTTGTGTGGTGCCAGTGATCAAAACTTTGGACTCTTAGTGTGTATTTATTATATAAATAAGTGATATTATTGTGTATTAGCCATGCCTAGAGTGAAAAGGTTCAATAAACAGTCTTACAGAGGTTACCAATTTTCGTAAAAATTCAAGTGAACTAGGACTAAGTGCTTCTCCAGGTACAAGTGAATCTAATAGGCCTAGGCCTAAACAATCATCTAGTTCTAAGAAGATTAATGATTCAAAGTTGCCTAAATTTAGTGATTATGAACATAAACAATGTAAATATTATAATAGATTTACAACAGATTCCTGGCCTAATAAAATCTTTCACTGCATGGAAATATTGTAGTAGTTCCGACTGCATTGACATAAGCCTAGATGAAGACTTCAAGTGTGGAATAGTACATCGTGTAAATATTTGTTGCAATGTAATGTAAACATACTGACTCAGTAATAAGCTCCAAATGTGTTAGAAATATGTATGAGTTGAATCTAAGATATGTTTATGCTCTACGTTCAATCGGCAAAGGCCTAGATTCTGGTAGGGCATTTTCTGCTGTGATGAATATCGCTCCACCAAACAGCCGAATTGAAAAATATAATAAAAAACTGCTTACTGCTGTAACAGAGGTAAGTGAATGTTCACTTAGACAGGCAGCTGATGAAGTTCGTAGCCTAAATGAAGATTGTCGTGATATAGCAGCCGCTTTTGACGGTACCTGGCAGAAGCGAGGCTTCACCTCTGTGAACGGCGTAATGACAGCAACATCCTTCGATACAGGAAAGGTTATGGACTTTCAGTGTTTCAGCAAATATTGTAATAAATGTGTCAGAAAACCTCTAAGCCATGACAAAAAACCCTATTGAAACAGCACAAAAATTTTGGTACTTGTTTGGCAAATTTTTCAGGTACAAGTGGTGGAATGGAGGTGGCGGGAGCTCTGACTCTTTGTCGCCGCTCTGAGGCTAAACTCAATGTGCGATACACAAAATACCTTGGAGATGGGGACTCTAAGGGGTTTAATCATGTTGTGGGCAAACAATCCCTATGGTGAATGATGTTTTGTTAGAAAAACTTGAATGTGTAGGCCATATTCAGAAGCGACTAGGAACAAGACTGCGGCGATTGAAGAGGGATAAAAAAGGAATCAAATTGAAGGATGGTAAAGGGACTTGGAGGACAAGGTAGGTTGACTGATGTAGAGATAGATCACTTACAAACATTTTTATGGGATGGCAATAAGGAATAATTTGGAAGATGTTGAAAAAATGAAGAGAGCAATATGGGCTACGTTCTATCACAAATTATCGACGTGACGCAAAACCTCAGCACGAACTATGCCCGCCTGGGATTGAGTCTTGGTGCAAATACAGACAAGCTCAGGCAAATAATAAGCTAGATGATTTCAAACATACAAACTCATTGCCTGAATCTATTATGAAGAAATAAAACCAATCTATAAGAATTTATCAGCCCCAGCCCTACTAAAGAGGTGTCTGGACGGTAAAACACAGAACCCTAATGAAAAGCATCAATAGCGTAATTTGGAATAGGCTACCCAAGACCACATTTGTTGGCATTTCAGACATTAAAATTAGAGGTTTGTGATGCAGATCTTAGTTTTAATGAAGGAGCAATGGCCAAAGTGAATGTTTTGTGAACGATTATGCATCCAACCAGGACGCTTTAATGGTTGAAGGCCTTCAACAAATCGATTCCAATAGGGTTAAAAAAGCTGACAAAGAAGTCCAAGAAGAAAATAAAAAGAAGAGGATAAAAAGAAGGATAGGAAAAAAGAGTAAAAATGAAGAAGATGATTACTGTCCAGGTGGATTTTAAAGTGATTATGTGTTTTTGAAGTGTAACTAAAACTTTAAAGCTGTTTTACCGAAAGTACCGTTTTGTGACATTTCGGAACACGTTGTGAAACAATTATTAGACTTACAGACTGTCAAATTTTACACACTTATTGCAGACTAGTTGGTGAGTAGATTCATGCTTTTTTATCAATATATATTATGTTTTTATAATTTTAAAAATATTGTATTTACATAATTAAAAAAAAAAATTTTTTTGTTAAATTGCTACCACGATAATTTTTTTGTTTATTGAGATATTAAAAAAAAGGCATGAAAATATAAAGCTGTTAATGTAGAACAAAACCCTAAAGTTTAAAGTCAATATGTCTAATAGTTTAGGAGATAATGGTACCGACATGTTGCAGTGTACTCCCATTTAAATAATATGGGACCCGAAAAAGGTACATGCTCCCCTATTTTAAGTAGCTTTAATATAATTTTGCATTTCAAGGCTTTATTGCAGGGTAATATATAGCTAATTGGTATGTATTCATTAACTTATTACTTGTGTATTACAGCTTAATTTTTTAGCTCTTAGAATAAGAAAAGAGATAACATAAATGTGTACTATAAGGAAACGATCCCGAGAGAAATATGTTTGGGGGTGTGGGATATTTGCCGATAGTTTTGTTCACAATGAAATAGGTATCAGACATACATACATGACTGTGAACATTTTCTTCACACCCCGATTTCATATCTTGTCATCTATAATGTGCGTTGGAAGTGGAGAGCGTGTACTGAAACTGTTTGGATGATAAGGTAAATTTGCAGTAGGATGTAATATAACTGTAAATACACCTACAATGGACCAAGCCCCACATCTAGCCTATTTATAAACGCTAACAGCTCTTAAACTAGGACATCAATTAATAGAACTAATGAATTGCAGCCCTTTTTGCAATATTTATTTTATTTTGCAAGGCCATTCAGAATCAAGCATGTTTTTGTGAAGTTTTGTAAAGATAGAATTCTCGATTCTGAAAATAAAGGAAAATATTTAAATGCTCTAAAAATCTTCATACATCATCCTAGATGCTTCATTTTAATGATTTTAAATACTCTTTGGTGAAGAATTTGCTATTTTGGTGTGTAATTGAGAAAAAAGTCCCTTATTATTTTCTATTGTAAATGAAATCGTGAAACAAAACAACCCGGTCTATTTTCCATATTTTATTAAACGACGATTTACACGTTATACATAAGCAAGGATAGTAAACTACTGCACATAAATCTGGGTCTAAAACCTGCGCATGCGCAATAAAGGGAATTGTCCTCTGTCACTCTCGGAAGTCACACTAGATCTAACAGTAATGGTTTGATTTAAATTTAACATCTCACAAATACAAAAAACTTTTAAAATCTTTAGCCTCTATTGCATTTATTAGAGTTTATAAGGTCTTGGCATTTATATTAATTTGAAATATAACATAAAAATAAAATAAACTTTTAACGAATATTTACCAATAGTTATCCGATAAATTAAGCCTATGTTCGTAACTGTACAATAAATCGATTAATCACATAAAATACATTATCTGAATTAATGAGATTTTTTAGAAGTATGTTTTTAGTAACACTACATTATTAAATGCACGGAAAACTATAAATTTATACTTGTTTGAAATATTTTATAGTGTAAAAGCATACGGCATTGATTTTAATAATATGAAAAAAAACCGTTTTCTAAAAATATATTTTTCTAATCAATTTACTATTCTTTAATAACATAGTAAGAAATTACATGCTGATTTTCTTTTTTAATAGTTCCTACGACAATATTATTTATCTATGGTAACTCCTTTTGTATGTGGTTGAAGAAAAGGTTTAGTAGTTAAGTAGGAAAGGATTTCTTTTATATATTGGTGACTGCGTGTAGTATGAAAAGTGTACTAAAATAAAAATATCAATGTAACTAGTCGAAAAGATAAATCTTTTCAATCTAGAACTTGAAAAAATAAACGAATTAATGAAAATATAGCCTATATATTATTTTACAAGTGTCTTAATAAAGGCAGCTCAAATTTTAAAGTGAATCTTTCGAAATGGTTTTTCATTTTATTTGTTATTAATAGTTTTAGATTCTGTTGTTATTTTGGGCTATTATTAAACCCAAGTAACACAGAAAATGTTTTATAGCAAACAAAGACCACATTGTCTGCTTAAATCATCACAATAAATCAATCAATCTCTGTTCGATTTGTTTGGCAAAATAATGTATTACATCGTATGTTCTTTGTATTAGAAAAAATATGGGTACAATAGATGGTATGCTACTAATTTACAATATTTAATTTTCATAATACAGAAGTAACTTCATAAAGATTTTATACTGTGTTATTTTTATATTTATATGTAATGTTTTTGATAAAACTGCTTTTAATTTGTTTATTAAATTTTTAATTACTCTTGTAAATACAGAAGATTTCACAAACCACCCAACACAATACTGCATTTTACATAATGTGAATATATAATGTTTACTTTAACAAAGCTGCTTTACAAAATTAGTAAACACTAAATGTTTACCGTGATGTTTTAAGTTTATTATTTAAATTATTTAGTTTACAACTGATATAAAATTGAGAATTTACTGAGAATCTGTTTCTATTATTGAAGACAAATATAAGTATAAAAAAATGTAACAAAATATTGTGTATTACCCTGTTTTATATATATATATATATATATATATATATATATATATATATTATATATATATATATATACGTGGCTAGAGATTTATTTATTAGTTGCAGATATGGAAAAAGTATTATTTGCAAATACTATGCTATTATATTTTAATTCCATGCATACACAATATCTGAAATTTATTATTTAAAACTAGCACTTGTTTTGTTTATTTTGATATTTTACATTTTATAAAACACAAACGAAATACTTACTGATATGCTTCTTATATAAAGTTAAATAATTTTCGAATTTTCAAAACGAACATTTTATATAATACTAATAAATACTAACTAAACTAAACTAATAATACTACGAAGTGCAAAATTATGATACAAATAAATGAAAAATAAATCCCTACAACGAAAAAAAACGTAAAATGCGTTAGCATACATTAGCAAGGTAAACAAACATGCAATATCTCATCTAAATGTCTTTGTCGTAAATAGTTAACTTAACATGAATCCGTCTCCTATCAAGGCCTTTTAACTGCCATAATAACTATGGTAAATTTCACAGCTACATTAAATAATTCATACAACAACCCACTGAATGACAGTTGAACTCCCTTTGTTGCACAAATATCTTCTACTTTGTAAACCACACAGTTTTAAAAACCTTCATTAACACACTTTAAACAGATAAAGTTAATAACTATCAAATACTGTTAAATGTCTGAGTTTGGTCAAGATATAGACAACCAAAACAGTATTAATACCCCCAGAAATCTTCAATTAGGATTCAACGTAAGAAGCAGTTTTAAAACCCGATTATTTCATGCAATAAAAAGGTTGGATAAATAGGTAATAACTTCAAAATTACTATAACGTTACAATTTACAAATCACAAATTGATCAATTTAATACATTTTACGACTAAACTAAAACGAGCTTAAGCAGATTTAATATTGTTATTTAGAAACAGTAAGACATTGTGACTACAGTTAGTTTGTTATTGACAAAAACAACTATAACTTGTTTAATCTTTTTATTTAGGTCTACAGTATTTAGTTTCAGACTGAATCTGCATTATTTTCCGACGCAAATATAACTAGAAAAATATGTACGCCCACAAAACTTATTATTTCAGAAAATCCAATAATGAATCACGTTGTAAGTAAGATTTGTATTGTTAGGAAATGTATCACAACATTTTGAAAATATATATCATAATTGTTCTTTATAGCATAAAACATAACTTTCTTAATATGTAATGAACTTACCGAAGGAAAGCAATATCACAGTTATTAACATTGCCAGCTTAATATTACAGATTGGTAATTAGATATATTTGCATAAACTAGCTTGCAGCATTTAATGTTGATGTGTGGAAATTGGATTTATGTAACACATGAATATTCCTTCTTATAACTCAGACATTACTGGCTGTTATCTCTGGTTTTACGCGCAATTTCCTTCACTGTAATGCTAGTTTTATGGAGAAATGGTTTTTAATGGCTTCATTCTTGAGGAAGATGTTACGTTTTCGATATTAAACTGTTTAAATGCTTTAATATATGAAGAATTACCTAGTATTTCATAGGATTCCGTTTGTTACCTCTAATCGTTTTTTTTATAAATAACGGAATTGAACCGTAAACCGTTTAAGATTTGGCAATTCATCACATTAGAACAAACATTCTTCTGCAATCTAATTATACGTCAGGAATTGTCAAATTCTATAACTAATATCGTTGAAATAAAAAATAGGGAACAGTAATACCTAAAATTTAGTTTCGTAACTTTAGACACTGAAATAAGAGTATTGCATACCGAGGTTAACGGGGAGATGTCAATGACCAAGAGGATTTATGATATCTACCTTGTCATGCCATCATATTCGTCAGTTACCTGCCACAGAATCCAGCGGTTAATTTCTATGAGATGAAACAGCGATTTGAAATGGAGAAGTCCGGGGATTTCAAGTAAATCTCCAAATATATGTTTTTTAATCACAGAGGAAAATATGCAATTTATTCTAGTATTTAATGGAGCATTACAAATAATTTAAATAAAAAGTTCTTATCAAACTCAAGTGTAATAAAATATTATAGTTTACCAATTATTAATTCGGTATTGAGCAAAAGTCTAATATCTATTTACACATCAGTATGTAATAGATGCCTATTTAGACACTTACGTGTAGAGAGGGTTATTTACTTAAAGTATGAGGAGAGAGAGATGGAGGGGGAGGGAGAGAGAGAGAGAGAAAGAGAGAGAGAGAGAGAGAGAGAGAGAGAGAGAGGAGAGAGAGAGAGAGAGAGAGAGAGAGAGAGAGAGGAGAGAGAGAGAGAGAGAGAGAGAGAGAGAGAGAGAGAGAGAGAGATACTTTGATACTTTGATACTTTCTTTATTTACCCTGCCCCGGTTTGGACCAGAGGTCCACTCTTTACACCGGGACAGGCTCAAATTTGTACAATTACATTGTTTTTTTACAGAGTTGTGGCACACAATTTTATACTAACACACATGAAACATAGACTATTATTCAAATCATAATAATCTTACTTTACTTTATCTAAACTTTTAATTGAATTGTTAAATTATAATCTATTATTTGACTAAAATTATTTTACTTTCTAATTTTGGTCGATTTAGAAACCACTAGCTACAATTATTTTCTACGGAAAAAGTTTACACAATTTATATTAATCTATTTAATTTATTTACTTCTACTTAAATGCGCAAATGTCTCTACTTTTTATATTGCACACATAAAAACACATTTTTTACTGTTTTAAATATAATAAACTATTACTTAATCAAATTAACAGCAACAAACATAAGTGGAGTTACTCTAGACAATTAATATAAATCTATATGATTTTAATCAGTTTATCCTACAATGCTTAAATTTTCAACTTTAGACTACCTTTTAAAGCTAACAAATCGATTCTCAAATAAAACGTGTATTACAATAAAATCATACATCACAAGATAAGAATTAATTTTTCCTGCTTACGGATGACGCACATTAACACATTACTCATATCTTTTTACTAACTTGTCCTTCAATAATTTTTTAAAAGTTTGTTCTGAGGGAACATTTTTTATATTATTGTCTAAAATACTCATTAGTCTAATAGATTTTACATGAAAAGAATTTTGTATAAATCACCGTTCTGTGAATAGGAAAGAACAAAGTTTGTGCTTCCAAAACGAGTGTTTCTTTGATGAACATTATACATACTAACGTAACGCTCAAACAGATAATCTGGTTTTTCATATTTCAATATCTTAAACAACATTGTTAACACAGAATATTCTAATCTTTCTCTAATTTTTAACCATCTTAAATTCCAATAATAAATAGTTACATGATCGTAAAAGTTATAGGTTTATAAATATATCTTATACACGCATTCTGTGCTACCTGTAATTTATTCATTAGTGAGTTATTTAAATCACAATATGCTGCTTGAGCGTAATCAAAAAATGGGAACACTAATGTCTGAATCATTAGTTTCTTTACATGTACTGATGGATTAAAACTAAGTCTTTTAAACTGGTATAAACATTGATAAACTTTCTTAACTATACTATCCACCTGCTCGGCCCAAGATAAAGTGTTTGACATATTAAGACCTAAATTTACAAAACTATTTTCATATTTCAGTACTGTTCCTTCAATCACGATCGGTAATACATTTTCATAATCTATATTTGCTAAGGTTCGGGAGGTTCCCAATATCATAGACTTACATTTTAAAGCATTCAAATTTAACCCATGACTTTTTACACCAGCTAGAAATATTACATAAATCGGCGTTCATTGCATCAACAGCTTCATTTACCTTATTTATATTACAACTTATGTACAGCTGCATATCATCAGCATAACACATAAATTTGCTAAACATAATAATTTCATATATTCTATTTATATAAAGTGATTAAAGTAAGGCAGACAATGTTGATTCCCTGGGGAACTCCTACAGGATTAATCTTCCAATTGGATAACATTCCACCACTAGTTTTTACTCGTTGATTTCTATTCAATAGATATGATCTGAACCATTGAACTACATTGTCACTAATATTATAAGACTCCAAAACTGCTAATAACAACTCATGATTTACACAGTCGTAAGCACGACTGAAATCTAGAAGTGTTAAGACTACTATTTCCCTTTTATCCATTGACAACCTTATATCGTCCGTAATCCTAATCAGAGCCGTCTGAGTACTATACATTGGTCTGAATCCAGATTGGTATTTACATAAAATATTACACTCATTAACATATATAGATAATTGTTGATACACCAACTTATCCATTATTTTACCCAAAACACACAATATATTAATAGGTCTACGTATAATCTTTAGTTTCAATAGGACTCTTAACTTTAGGTAACGGAAGAATTAATGCATTTTTCCATTGACTTGGATAGCTACTACATAACAAAGAAAAATTAAAAACGTGTAACAACACATCTCGTATTTCATGAAAAATCAATCTAATAAACTTTATATGTATATCGTCATTACCGACAGCGTTAGATGATATATCCATAATTGCTTTGTAAACAGAGAAACAGAGAGAGAGAAGAGAGAGAGAGAGAGAGAGAGAGAGAGAGAGGAGAGAGAGAGAGAGAGAGAGAGAAGAGAGAGAGAGAGAGAGAGAGAGAGAGAGAGAAGAGAGAGAGAGAGAGAGAGAGAGAGAGAGAGAGAGAGAGAGAGAGAGAGATAATTTGATAATTTGTTTATTTCCCCTGCCATGGTTTAGACCAATGGTCCAATCCACCACCATGACAGGCATAAAATACACATTTACAACAAATACATGAGTTATGGCCCTTTTACATTATACATTTTATTTTGTCTTATCATACTATTTACTTACTATTAACACTAATTTATTTTTCGAAAAAGAAAACATCCGTTTTACACACAAAACGATACTACTATCCATTATATTTTATTCTACATTTTATTACTAAAAACACAATTATATATATACACATATACATAAATATATATACATATACATATTTTTTCCATATCATTATTCTGATTCACAGCGACATGAATTACGGTTATAAGTTCTGAATTAAATTCCTCTCAATTTATATTCTACATTTGCATTACAACTACTGTATGTTGACATGTTAAATATGCTTGTACATACACATTTGTTTCTCTCTAAAAGTTACAAATACCTTTCTAATAGTTGACTTTTAACTCCTCTCAAAAAAGCCTTAGGGTTTTCTGCACTTTTTAGTTTCAATATCAACAGCATTTAATAATCTGACTGACTGCACATGGAAAGATTTACTATATGTCACGGTTCTGTGAATTGGAAACTGCAAGGTTTCACTACCAAAACGTGTCTCTCTAAGGTGTACATTGTTCATAAACGTATACGTTTTCATACAAATATTGAGGTTCTTTATATGTCAAGGCCTTAAAAGCCAAAGCGAGAATATTATACTCAATTCGTTCTTTAACCTTTAACCAACCTAAATCTCTAAAATACTGAGTAACATGATCGTCCAACCGTAAATTGAAAATAAATCTAATACACGCATTCTGTGCCCTTTGTAACTTGGTATCAACTCACTATTCAAATCACAGAAGGCTACACTAGCATAGTCAAACAAACAACGGTTGAACAAGAGTTGATATCAATAATTTCTTAATATTCACTGAAGGACTAAAGCACAATCCTCTAAATTGATGCAAACACTGAAATACTCGCTTATGTATGTAGTTAACTTGCTCTGTCCAAGATAAAGTGTTATCAATTCTTAAACCTAAATTCTGAACCATACTTTGATACTCTAACACATTACTATCTATAATTACAGTTCCACTAAATTAAAATCTACTGTATTTAACAACCTTCTACTTCCTAAGATAATTGGTTTTTGCATTTACTGATGTTTAAAAAAACTCAATCCATGATTGTGGCACCATTTAAAAAAGTGTATCTAAATCTGCATTTATATAGTTAATTGAGTTATTTAAATCTTTTACATTAGTATGATATATAATTGCAGATCATCCGCGTACCAACATGGATTTACTAAAAACAAAGTGACTCACAAATTCTATTTATATACAAGGTTAAACAACAAAGCAGACAAAGTCGATCCCTGTGGTACTTTCTAACGGATTATGCTTCCAATCCGACAATAATCCACTACCTGTTTTCACTCTTTGCATTCTATCCGTTAAATAAGAATTAAAACCACATAATAGCACTTTCACTAAAACTATAGATATTTAAGAATAGACAGTAATAGCCTATGTTGAACACAATCAAAAAGCACGTTGTGAAATCTAGCAGTACCATTACAGTGTTTAAATTGGCGAGTGTCTATTGCACGCCCTCACATCATCAGTTATATACGAACTAGAGCCGTTTGTGTACTGAAGTTAGTCCTATACCCTGATTGATACTTATATAAAATATTATTATTACTAACAAAGTTACATATTTTGTTGATAGGCTATTTTATCAGTTACTGTTACTTTACCCAAAACACATAAAAATATTTTATCGCTCTATAGTGTTTGCACTCACTCGGGTTCGCAACTTTAGGGAGTTGGTAATATCAAGGCCTTTTTCCAATTGCTTAGGGTAAACACTATTTAACAGAGGAAAAATTAACAATGTGGACACAAAACACACTTTATATCATCAAAAAATCAATAATAAAAACTTTAAATGAATTCCATCATCTCCCACTGCGTTTAGACGAAATTTGTAAAATAACCTTATAAATTAAGTCACAGTTTACTTCCTTAAAACTAAAACTAAAACGATCATTAAATCTATTAACAAAAGCTAAATTTTCATATTAATCATATAATTCCTCATTAATATTATTATTAACACCACAGAAGAAAGAATGAATTCAAGTCATTTAGAGGGAACAACAGGATCAGAACGTTTTTTTGACACTTTTTCCCACTCCTTGATCTTTAAACTACCTTCCACCAGTGCTTTGTTAGACAAATCAGAGTTGAAAATGTCTTTTCAAAATATCTATTTCTTGAATCCCCTGACTAATCTTTTTATTCTATTACGTAAACTTTATATCTAACAAATAAATCATGGTCTCTTATTCTAATATAACGTTTATACAATCTATCTCTTTGTTTCATTAGTTCTTTAATTTCGCCGTCAACCCATGGGGCATGGGTTTTTCTTTGTATAAATTTGCCTCTCAGTAACATTATTATTAAACAACTCTAACAATTTACTACACATTATATCCACCTTATCATCAATATTATCTCTATTATATACATCTTCCCAGCTAACAGAAGTACATTCGGTTTTGAGTTTAATTCTATCAACATGTTTAAATATCTCTAATAGTAATATATTCCTTATTCTTTCTTAATCTTAACCTTAAATCTAATTCTAAGTAAATCAAGTCATGATATGAAATTCCGGACACTGAGACTTGCCCATAACTTCTAACTCTAATAATATCCTTACATATAATTAAATCCAAGAGAGTGTCAGAATTAGCAAGTGATAGGTTGGCTCCAATGGTAATAGACTTAAACCCAAATTATTAATGATATTTAAAAAATTCTGTTTTATCATGAAACACTCTATTAGCACTTAAATCTATATTAAAGTCTCATAAAATAACAACATTACTATAACACGGGCAAGAGGTTAGATAGAACATTAAAGAACTCAACAATATGGCCCGCTTTCGGCGGTCTATAAAACTATACACAAAAGCAATTTCCAGCCAGAAACATAACTTCTAATATTAAAAATTCCGGTTTCTTACAGTATAAAGGAGCGACTTTGCTAGGACTGAAAACTTTAGGCCTAACTTTAAATACACCGCTACACCGCCACCTTCCTTACCCTCTCTATCATGCCTAATCAGTGAATAGTCACTCAACTGAAAAGGA
>NW_025786315.1:0-16770 GCF_021130785.1 Homalodisca vitripennis
TTATGTGGGGTCTCCCCAAGTAAAAGAATTCAATTTAGGGTGTAGAAAGCCTTGTCTAGCAGCCAATCTCTGTAGCTTCCCGTCCTTCCATCAGCACAGGGTCCTCCAGCTTTCAAGTGGTCTGGTAATCATTGTTTAGCATCTTCACCTTACCTGCAATACAACGTGTTTCCTTTCCATGACATTGTGCTGCTGTTCTGTGACCTGGCAGCACAATAGTTTATCCCTGCAGTAATCTGGTGTTGTATTCATGCACAATCACGTTTGTTTAGGGGGGCTCTTTGGTACACACAGTAAAAGGACAGTAATCTAGGATGTAGATGGAAGTGACCCGTCCCAGGATGTTCAGGTTCTTGAAAACATCTCTACAACTTTGTCCTGGATTTAAGCTAGAACGTAGAAACTTCGGCTAGTCAAGTTCAGCAGTGATTTTAAGTTTTTTTATTGTGTGCTTGATTTCTTATATTTATATACATAATTTAACGACCCTGGGCTGACAATTGTGTGAAGTTTAAAGTTCTGTGATAAGTATCAAAACATTCCATTGAAGAACAAGAAGCATTATTTCTCTCTCTATTACATTAGCATTAAATTTTAATCAAATAAAAAAGTAACTTACTTCTATGACTATAGCTCGCAAAAGCACATGTTGTTTTGTTACAATTATAAATGTATTGAGAAACACTAATAAAACTGAACTTTTTATTAAAACATTAATTTAATCCTGAGTGTTTTAATCACATAAATTTTGCACAATAAACACAATTTGTTGAAACCATTATTCTTCTTTTAAATGAGAAATATTGTATTAATGGGAAAGAGACACATATCTGATCATTGGCATGTTGTAACGCAGTTTTGATTGCATGCTGACTGACAGTCAGTAACTCTATTGGTTGCAAGTTATTGTCTTATTGTTTGACTTAGCTGACTGGACCACTTGAATAGAGCTAGAAACAGCTCAAGTGTCAGGCATATCTAATAGCCCAATTATATATTCAAACTGTTTTATTGTTACCCAGTAGTAATAAAATTATTGTTTTTTTATTTTTTTTTTTTTTATTTTTTTTTTTTTTTTTGTTGTGTGTGGGGGGGGGGGGGGGGGGTTTTTTTTGTTTTTTTTTTTTTTTTTTTTTTTTTTTTTTTTTTTTTTTTTTTTTTTTTTTTTTTTTTCTTTTTTTTTGGTTTTTTTTTGTTTTTTTTTTTTTTTTTTTTTTTTTTTTTTTTTTTTTTTTTTTTTTTTTTTTTTCCCTTCTTTTTAATTATTAATATATTGTTTTAATTTATTTATAACAAATGGTAAAAAATAATAAAAATAAATCTAGTGTATTTGCAAAGAAATATCCTTGTGGTGAATGTAAGAAAAATGTAAACCAACAAATAACCCCCCCCCCATTGGGGGGTTTTGGGGGGTGGTTTTTTGCATAAGACAAATGCCAGCAATGGTTCCAACTCTTAAATGTACATCTCCTATCTCTTTGAACAAATTTAATAAGATCCATGACACAAAAGGCACGTGGTACTGGTGATTACTTGGTGTCCGAAAAAGAAGAAATTCAGTAAATCTGTTGGAAGGTAATGTTACTTTAGCAACCAAACTAGCACTGAATGTATGAAATATGAAGCAAAACTTAAATATTGACATTTAAATCATGCTTTTAAAAGAGGAAATAAAACAAGCCAAACAATCTATTTATAAAAATTCTTAAGATGATGAACGTTGTGGAAGCCAAGAGGGAAATACAATAGTTTTAATAGAAAATTATACTTGAGAAGGAAGGAGGAAAATAGTTAAATTAAAATTTAATGCTGACAATTTATAAACCTAGGGTCAACTTCAAGTAAACAACTAAGAATGAGTTTACCAAACTACTCTGGACTGCAGACTAAGAATTTATTGTCTGACAGTCAAGATGAAATGGAGGAAGATGTCAACATAGGTTTGAGCACCTGTTCTAAGTTCCTATTAAAGAATACAAAAAATAGTAAAAAAACATGGTCCAAAGGTGCTGTATCGAAAAAAACGCTTTACATAATAAAACAAATTTATCCAATCAAACAAAGACGATGTTGTTATGCTCTGATAGTCATGGAAGAGACTTAAGTTGGAACATTAAATCAGTGTCAAAAACTTTATGACAGTGTAGGATTTGTAAGACCAGGAGGTAAAGCTGAACAGGTACTTAATAAAGAAAACATCTGTGATGGTATTAAGAGTAAAAGATGATATTCTAATTTTTGTTATGTGGTACGAATGATGTAGCTGCCAATGAAGCACAAAAACTACTGACCATATATAAAACAAACCCTGGACATGGTAGGTATAAAACAAGGTTATTGTGGTCGATGTACCCCATCGATATGACCTTAAAGCTTGGTCTTGTGTAAATAAAGAAGTTTGAGAGAGTAAATAATGTTTTAGTGGAGCTGAGTAGTGACTATACTAATGTATCACTGGTCAAGGCAAGCTATGCAGAAAGACATTTACACACACGTCATGGGTTGCACTTCAACAAGAGAGGCAAAGAGATGGCTTGCTCAGGAAATCTGTGAGGCGGCTGGTATCTGTGCAGTGGGGGGTGGTGATGTTCAACATCAAATAAGTCCTGACCGCCTGGACACACCTTCATATCTGGGCTCACCGCCTGCGGCTTATAGTGTTCAGCCGGCACCGGACAACCTGCTTTTGAGTGTCAGAGGTCCACCAGCTCCTGGAAGCTTACTGCCATCTAATGACCCCCCTGGTCCCTGGTGGCTCAACCAGCACCAAGTACTTCAACACCCCTTATGAGTAATCAAGAGGCAAATGGTTTGAGTTTTCATTCAGTGACTACAGACAGTTTTGTTTTTTTCGGGAAACGACTTCCCTCCAATACCATACTCTCAGTTACAAGTGGAAATGGGATCCCCACGAACCAAGGCCTTAGGGGAAAAGACTTTATAAAATGTTCCTAATGCCTGGGTTTAAGGTTGTGCATATTAACTTGCAATCTATTCGCAACAAGCTTGAAGACTTTACTCTCCTTCTACATGAACATGACTTTGATGTTGCCCTTGTCAATGAGCACTGGCTATCTCCACACGAGGTACCACCTGTACGTCCCTCAAGGCTACAAGTGGGCTGCTACCTACTGCCGACCTCAACAACACTATGGTGGTGCTGCCGTGCTGGTTAAGGAAGACATTTGTGTTGCGGAATTGAATGTTGATGAGTTTTTGTAAACCTGGTGTTTTCGAAGTTTGCTACCGTAAAATTAGAAAGTAAAGAACCAGTAATTTTAATATCACTGTACAGAACACCAAGTTCTAAATTATCAATGTTTTTAGAGGTACTTGAAAATTTTTTAAGTAAAGTTCTGGATAATTCTGACCATGTTAAAGTAATTTTAAGGGTCCTGATTTTAATGTATGTACATTAAGTGATTCAAAGGAGAGTAGAATGCTTAACAACTTGCTTAAGTCTTTTGACCTCCACTTAACAAATTTTACTCCTACTAGGGGTAACTACTGCCTTGACAATCTGGCAACTAATATTAGATTACATGTCCAACATAGGCTGCTTTAAAGTATCTGACCATGATTTTATCTGGTTAAATACAGATGCCAATAGTTTGTAAAACAGCCTGAACATGTCCCAAAAATAATTCGCTTTAGGCTAATGGGAAAAGGCAATATTGATCAATTTGTCAGTAAGTTTAAATAATCTGAACTGGCTCAGATTGTTTGAGGTTGAAGATGCTGGTGCTGCCTTTGATCATTTTATGGATGTTGTATGTACTAACTTTAATATTTATTGTCCTTTAAAAAATAAAAAAGTAAATTTAATTAATGGTAGAAGCAAGAAAACAAATAATAAATGGTTTACACCTGAACTAAATAGGGTTAGGAATACTATGATAAATTTGTACAATAGGTATAAGTATACTAAGGATACTAGAGACAAAAAATTGTTTATTTAAATTGTAGGGCAACTTATAGAAATCTTATCAGGAGGGCTAAGTATAAGTATAATGAAAAACCTGATCAATAATGCAACAAACAAGTGTCAAACTGCTTGGAAGGTAATTAAAGACGAAGTTGGTGTAAAGAAACAGCAACCTTTCCTTCAATTTCAACAGATACGTTTAATGACTACTTTGTTAGTGTAGGTGAATCTGTTTGCTAAGGATGGTCCAAACAGTAGTGGCAATTCTGTGAAGCATAAGTCATATTGACTATATGAATAATGTCAACGAAATAAAATCTAATCCAGATGCTAGACAGGCCTGGGATCCAGCGTCAGAGGCAGAGGTGTTGCATATAACTTCTAACTTGAAAGGTTCTATTAGTCAGGACTACTATGGCCTCTCAAACAAGATGATAAAGTGTATAATGCCAGCAATTGTATCTCCTGTTACGTATTTAATAAATAAAATTTTAGATCAAGGAATATTTCCTGAAAGTTTAAAAGTTACTAAAGTTATCCCAGTTCAAAAGAAGAAGAATGTAGATGAACTTGCTAATTTTAGACCAATTGCTCTGGTACCAATCTTTTCTAAAATTATTGAGCACTTTATCAAAAGACGACTATATTCTTTTTTTGTACAAAATAATTACTTTACGAATGCACAATTTGGTTTTTTTAGCTGGTAAGTCTACCATTGATGCAGTTGAAAAGGTTGTTACTGAAGTTCTCAAGGCATTTGAAAAAAAATTCTTTCTTGGCTTTGACTCTGTTAGATTTGAGAAAAGCTTTTGATATTATATCGCACAAAAATACTGCTTAAGAAGCTCTCTAAGTATGGTGTAATGGGCAAAGAATTAAACCTTATACGTTCGTACCTTGTGAACAGAAAACAGGTGGTTGTAAATGGGGGATCAGGTGTCTCGTATGCGGGAAGTGGTTAGAGGTGTTCCCCAAGGGTCTGTTTTGGGGCCACTCCTATTTGTCATTATGATTAATGATCTTCCATCCAACCTCCCCCATCAGTCTGTCCTCTTTGCAGATGATACATCAGCACTGGTTAAGGGTTTACTCTCTGGATTATGTGAAACGTGAATCTGCTCTATTAGTGGAAAGGGCTGGTGACTGGTTCTCAGCAAATTGAGTTAATACTTAATGATGATAAGTCAGAACAAATCATCTTTACATTAAGGAAAGTAGATGGAGAGTTAGTCAATCAGCATGTCAAGTTGCTCGGTATTCATCTAGACTCAAAACTTAGTTGGCATTATCATACTGAGGCAGCTAATTACTAAACTATCTAGAGTGTTATACTTATTGTTTTAAGCTTAAGTATAAATGTTGATTCTGATTGTTTGCCGTATGGCCTATTTTGCATTTTTTAATTGTCACTTGAACTATGGCATATTGCTATGGGGAAATAGTCCTGGAGCTAACGATGTATTTTTATGCCAAAAAAGGGCAATTCGAGTTATGGCTGGTATAAGTCAGATAGAAAGTTGTAAGCCATATTTTATTAGTTTTAAGATTTTAACTGTACCTAGCTTGTATATATTGTGTAATTTATTATATGTTAAAAAACATTTATCTGATTTTGTTGAACGCAATGTGTATCATAGCCACTATACTAGGAAACTGTGATAATCTTAATTTACCAAGTACCAGACTCCAAAAAGTGATAAACAGTCATAAATATATGCAAATTAAATTGTATAATAGTTTACCCTGAATATGTAAAAAAATTAAGTATTAATGTATTCAAAACAATAATTACAAGTTTTTTGGTGAGGACTGTGCACCATATTCTATTGAAGATTTTTTATCATTATTGTAGTTATGACAATTTGTATACTGCATAGTATATTTAGTATTAGTATGACAATGTCTATTGCTTGTAATATAGCCTAATGACAAATAAAGATTTGAATTTGAATTTGAAGCCTGCTATTACTCTGATTGCCCTTTTCTGCATACCCAGGACGCGGTTGAGATTGCCCATAGTGGATCCACCCCAGACAGTAAATACCATAGCGTAAATGGCTTTCAAACAATGCATAGTATGCAGTCCTTGTTGCCTCAGGGGTACTAGTTGCCTTGATTCGTTTTATGGCATAGAGTAGTTGAACCCCGAGTTTTAGGCAAAGATTGTCCACTTGATTATTCCAGGATAAATTTTCATCAAGTATGACACCTAGATGTTTGATTTTGTCAGCTGCTGTCAGATTGGGCATTTCAGATACTGTAGACTTTTTATTCCCAAATGACATTTGCTTGGTTCTTACTTTCATTGAGAACTAAGTCCATTTTTCATACAGTAGTCTTGTGTCATATTGAAGGCAATAAAAGTGTTCACTTCTAGTTGATCTACGTTTCTGTTTGCAGTAAGCAGCACAGTGTCGTCCGCATACATGACCATCTTACTGTATTCCTCTAGATGTTCTGGAAAATCATTGATAAACAGCACAAACAGAATTGGCTAGGACAGAGCCCTGGGGAACTCCTCTGTTAGTCGTGGGTACCAATTCAGATCTGACAGTATTTGTAAATCCTCTTTGTTGTGTGTTTTTAGTTCTAACCATTTGGCTTCGTCCTTTTAGATAGCTTGCAAACCATTTTAGTGCTGTTCGTTGGATTCCTAAATTTTGTTAGTTTAGCTAGAATAAGATCATGTCCCAGGCCAGTCAAAAGCCTTGCTTAGGTCAAGATACAGGTCTGGTGATAGTGTTGCCATTTTCTATGTTCTCAATTATATTACTCAGCAAGGTCTATCAGTGCAGTTGTGGTTGATTTTCCAGTAACGAACCCATGTTGGCTGTCTGTCAATGATTGGTTTTTGACTAAGATGTTTCCTGGAGTCTTACTTTAACAATCTTCTCAATAAGTTTGGAGACAGATGAGAGCAGTGAGATAGGTCGGTAGTTAGAAATGTTTTTGTAGGTCCCCTTGCTTGTGTTTTGGAAATACCTTGGCTAATCTTCAACTTGGATGGAAAAGTGCCCTCTGCCATGGGACCATGTTGACGACCTTCACTTAGAGGCAATATTAGCTTGTCTGCACATGTTTTCAGGGATTTTTGAAGATATTTCATCAATGCCTGAGGATGTGGAGTTCTTTAATGATTGAATGGTTCTGCCTATCTCGTCAGGTGTTGTTGGACGTAAAGAAGTAAGAGTATTGTCTGTGGTAGCTGGAAGATTTTGAATTATTGGTGGTGTGTTATATATTTTGTTCTGTTTTAGTGTTTCCTCTGCTATGTTTACAAAATAATAATTAAAGCGATTTGCTACATCTGTAGGGTCAGTAAATTTTATTCCATTGTCATTTAGTTCTATTGTAGGATTGTTGTCAAGTTCTTTCCTCCCTTTCCTCTCACTATTGATGGTGTCCCATATAGCTTTGGCTTTGTTTTCTGCTTGTTCAATGTATGCAGCACATGTTTCCTGCCTTGCCTTCTTTAATTTTTGGTCGTAGGATTTCTTTTTATCTGTGGCTGTCTTCTGTCATCGGGAATGGCCAGTTAGGAAAAATCTGTCTTGCGCTTTTAAAAACTCCTTTTTAAGTGTCATAATTTCTTCATCATACCTCAGTCGCGTTTACCCCTTTTTTGTGTAGTTTCGAGATCTTTTTTTTGGACATGCATTGTCAAGTGCAAAGCTGGAGCGTTTGGTTTTAAAATTAAAGTACGCCTCTTCCCACATCATTTGCTGTCAAAACAGAATCACCAGGTAACAAGGGAGAGTTCATTTTTTTAAAAACAGCAGATTGTTGTAGTTTAAAATTCCGTCTTGAAGTGCATGTCATTTCTGCTTTCATTTTTGGAAAGTCCAGTGTGCAGTATTGTCCTGTGTGATCTGATAGACCTGTGTGAGAGACCACTACTTTAATCCTGTCATGAATGTTTGAACACACCATATCAATTGATGACCACTGAGGTCTCTGAGATTCTTGTGGCTGGGAGATCAAGTCTTCTTATGTTGTAACCAGCCAGTAGTGCATTTAGTGCAACGGATTTCTCTAGAGGCCTCGTCTAAACTGTCAATGTTAATATCCCCCATGATAAGTGGTGTCATTTCTCTGAGTAGGAAGGCTGTCGAGGGCATCTGCCAGAACTTGTAGTGATGTATCAAGGTCAGCACAAGGTGGTCGATACACTCCAAGCAGGAAACAAACTCTTTTTTCTTGTTTATGTGTATTTTTTACTGCTGTTACCTCACATACCATTTCTAAGCTGTACTCTTCAATCTCTAAATTTTTCAGTTTTGTTGGCTATACTGTTATGCCTATAAATAACAACCCCTCCTTTGATATGTTCTTTCCTTCCATATGCACTGATAAGTGTGTAATCAGCCAACTTGGCATGGTTTATTACATTGCTTTTTAGACCATGTTCTGTAAGAATTACAAAGTCCGGGTTAGTGCTATGCAAAAGGTGTTCCAGTCTTTCAATTTTGTTTGTCATCCTGTCCATATTTTGGTGGAAGAAGTTAAGCTGATTTGGAAGTTTTAACTTCTTGAATTTATTTGAAACTTGTTGTTTTTGTGTGTAGATTAGACTGTTTTGCTGGGTGGGCCGAGTTTACAAATATCCTGGTTTTGAATTTGCTCGTTTTTTCTTGGGTAAAGGTCTAAAAAATTCTTATTTTGATGTATTTGGCCATCCCTCCATTGTTTTGGTGGCGAATAGTTGTTTGGGAAATCAACCTGTGCTTGTGTTATTATGTATTGATTATTGTGCGCAGGGCGGGTGAGTGGTGAAGAAAGTTGGTCAGATGGATTTATGTATAGCATGGAGTGCCGGACTGGCAAAGTGCAAGATTATAGAGGGTCTACTGTACTTAAAAAGAGAGCAATATTACATAACCTCATGTGAACACGAAGTCCATTTCTAATGCTCTCTCGCAGTCTTCTTTCCTACCTGTTTCTCCTTCTTTCCGTGGGAGCAAAATAAAATATAAGCATAAGTATCAGTACTTCTTGTATTTTTTTCCTTGTAGTTCCATCCCTTATCCCTTTCTATTTTCCCATTTATGTTTGTAGGTATACTTAAAATATTTAACGTAACACGTAACATACTGTATCGTGTTGGACAGGTGACTGAGCTAGCACCACTTCGCTCACTGTTGGAGTGCCTTAAAGAACCTTCTCTGCGCTTTAGTTTCCCAGTGCTGACCCTGTGTGACTTTGCCATCCAGATCTGTGATGGCATGCAGTACCTTGAGGCCAAAAGACTCATACACAGGTATGTGGTAACACATGTGACATTTGAAATCAGACCTATGTCCCCTCTGTGGGCTCCATTAAACCAGGAGTAGTATATCACTCTGCGGATGCACTAAACAAGAGTCATATCTCTCAGTTGACTATGAAAAACCAGATACGAAGCATGTCCTCTGTGGGCTCCATTAAACCAGAAGCAATGTCTCTTTGTTTGGTTTTGCAGTAAATCAGGAATATGTATCTCTGTTGGGTGCACTAAACAAGGACGCATATCTCTCTGTTGACTGTGCTAAAACCAGGAATATGTCCCTCTGTTTGCACTAAACTAGGAAGATGTGTCTCTGTTGGGTGCACTAAATAAGAGGCATATCTCTCTGTTGACTGTGCTAAACCAGGAATATGTCTCTCTGTTTGCACTAAACCAGGAAGATGTGTCTCTGTTGTGTGCACTAAAACATGGGACATATCTCTGTTGACTGTGCTAAAACCAGGAATATGTCCCTCTGTTGGCTGCTGCACTAAACCAGAGACCCTATCTCTTTTTTGGCTGCACTAAACATGGGACATATCTCTCTGTTGGCTGTGCTAAACCAGGAATATGTCTCTCTGTTTGCACTAAACCAGGAATATGTGTCTCTGTTGGGTGCACTAAACAAGAGGCATATCTCTCTGTTGACTGTGCTAAACCAGGAATATGTCTCTCTGTTTGCACTAAACCAGGAAGATGTGTCTCTGTTGGGTGCACTAAACATGGGACATATCTATCTGTTGACTGTGCTAAACCAGGAATATGTCTCTCTGTTTTGCACTAAACCAGGAAGATGTGTCTCTGTTGGGTGCACTAAACAAGAGGCATAACTCTCTGTTGACTGTGCTAAACCAGGAATATGTCTCTCTGTTTGCACTAAACCAGGAAGATGTGGTCTCTGTTGGGTGCACTAAAGATGGGACATATCTATCTGTTGACTGTGCTAAACCAGGAATATGTCCCCTCTGTTGGCTGCACTAAACCAGAGACCCTATTTTGTTTTTTTTTGGCTGCACTAAACATGGGACATATCTCTCTGTTGGCTGTGCTAAACCAGGAATATGTCTACTCTGTTTGCACCTAAACCAGGAAGATGTTGTCTCTGTTGGGTGCACTAAACAAGAGGCATATCTCTCTGTTGGACTGTGCTAAACCAGGAATATGTCTCTCTGTTTGCACTAAACCAGGAAGATGTGTCTCTGTTGGGTGCACTAAACATGGGGACATATCTCTCTGTTGACTGTGCTAAACCAGGAATATGTCCCTCTGTTGGCTGCACTAAACCAGAGACCCTATCTCTTTTTTAGCTGACACTAAACATGGGACATATCTCTCTGTTGGCTGTTTTTAAACCAGGCGCATGTCTCTGTTGGCTGCATTGTACAGATTTGTTACAGCGATTTCAAATTTTTCAAATCCTTTTGTTGTTCAATATCACTTGCATAAAAATAGTGAATTCTCCAACATTATAGGCATATTTCAAGGAATTGAACTAACTACTACAATTAATGAAAGGTTGCTTATGTGGCGATGGTTGGATGTAACAAACAGTCGAATTTAACTTTATTGGTCAGTAGGTAATTGGAGTATACTTTTCTGTCTCTTTTGTTTCATTATCTGCAACAATCAGATTAGATAATGCAACATCTGATTGTTGTTTCTCAAATTTCCATTGTCAGATATCTTTAGATTAGCTTTTCATATAAATCATTATTACATTCTTCTAAATTTCAATTTCTGAAGTTTCTTTGGAAAAAAGAAAGTGTTAAAATACTCAGAAGTCTGTTCTTTCACACTCAGTGTAATTCAGAGATTTTAGCATGCAAGGCTGGATGTTTTGTCATGGTTTCAGTGAATGATGTTGAAATGTTTAGTTTCCTGTGCAGATTTCTTGTGGTTTTAAGTCTTATTGTTTCAGAAAGCAAATTTTTAATTAGTATTTAGTCCAAATGTATTGTGCAATAGTAAGTTATCAGAAGAAGAAATTCAAACACCACGTGTGCTTATTTGTTGATTGTTTTACTAAACATCTTAATAATTCTCGTTCCTGTTTCAGAGACCTAGCTGCCAGAAATATTTTAGTATTTTCAAAAAACAAGGTGAAAAATCTCTGACTTCGGGTTGTCGAGAGCACTTGGTGTTGGAAAGGACTATTATCAAACCAATTTCAATGTCAACCTCAAATTACCTATTTGCCTGGTAAGTAAATACCCACGTTACTGTGTAGTTATTAGTTTGTTTCGGACATATTAAAGCACAGCGCCCACTGCGACCGGCCCGGCCCGGCTTTGTCTTTTCGTGATAGTCGAAACACACGCAATCAAATGGACACCCCGCCCACTGCTACCGGCCCCGGCCCAAGCCCAGCCCAGCCCGACCGCTTTTTGTACTCTTTCAAAATGCAATTCGATCAAATGGACACCCACCCACTGCAAGCGGGCACCGGCACAGTCACCCCAAGAAGCTGACCAAGGCCGGGCTGGGCTGGGCTGGGGCCGGGACGATAGCAGTGGGCGGTGGTAGGCCGGAGTGAGCCGGGCCGGGCCGGTCACAGTGGGCACCGTGCTTTACAGTGGTTCACAGAGGGGAGACAGATACATTGGCAATCATCATCTTCTTATAGAAAATACCTGTCCAGTCTTTTGTTTTAGTACAACTACTTATGGACTTATGACCTATGTCAGTTAAACAATGCATTAAAATAATAAAGTTGTATAAAAATGACTCAACTTCTAATTCTGTCCTTTTAAATAATTATTTCTCTTTCATTAACTTTTGACATGCATTAAATATTACTAATTTTAAATTGAGTTACTAAATGAAATGTTTTATTATACAGTTTAGTCTCAATCAGCTGAACTAAACAGTGGTCATGATGTTGGCTAAGTGGATGTGTCAGATTGTTCTGATTACAATTATTAAAGTCAAGCTAAAACTATCAATATGGAAAATAGGTTTTATGAAAAAAAAAAAACAAGACCTTATAGTGTAGTCTACAAGTGCTGTACTGAAAGTGTGGACTACTGTAAAAGACACATTGTTTTACAGGGTGGCACAAAAAGGAAAGTGTGTATTTTATAAATGCTACAAGTAAGTTTATTTTGATCATGACACATATTATTAACACAAAAACAATCAGCAAACAAGCCAGTTTGAGAATTTGACATTAAGAATTCCTAGCACTTAATTTTTTTTTTTTTTTAATGACTGGAAAGATGGCATCCTTCTGCGTTAATGCACATTAAATGTCTCTCCTCAAAGTTCTTCAATAACTTTTGTCAGTGTTCTGTGGTACAGCAGCAATTTCTTCGTGCATTGCAACTTTCAAATCAATTGAACAAGATTTTACAACAGTAACCTTTGAATTTCAAGTGATCTCATAAGAATAAGTCGCACGGCGATAGATCTGGCAAGGATAATGGAAATCGCGGAAATTACGTAACTATGAAACATTTCTCTAACGACTTCCGTAGATGCCTTACTTGTGTGGGCTGTAGCTACATTCTGTTAAAAGCATATTTCTGCGGGTGTCCGATCCACAAAGCTTCAAAATGTGGCTACAAAAATGTGCGTAGCATTTCTTCATAACGTTGAGAAGTTGTAACCTGTGACAGTTGTGCCGCTCTGTCAAAAAAATAAGGTCCAATGATACCAATTTTCGAGACACACATTACACAGTAACTTTTAAGAACACAGTCGTTTTTTTAAACGAATTTTTTTTGGGTTGCTAGCTGCCTCAATACCAACAATTCTGCTTGTTTTACAGATCCTTTCAAATTGATTGAGCCTCATCAAGCTCATCATTAATACAGCATTGTGATTTGCAAAACATCACTTCATACAAAAAAGTTTTTCGTTGATCAAAAATCACGTTCGTTAAAAGTTTCTGACAATCATAATTTTCTAAGGATGGAATGTCAAACTCACATGGTAGGATGTGCTGTAAGTGGATCAACGTGATATTCCGGAGCAACACTCCGCCTAGTAGAGCGGTGAGAACTATGAAGAACTAAGGTTCTGCCTATGTCAAATTGGTGTGAAGTTTGCACTGTACAAGGATGACCAGTTTATTTATTTTTTGTTACTGATCCTGGTCCATGAAACGAATTTACCCCACGAAGTATTGTGTTGCGATCTGGTATGCTCGACATTAAACTCTACAAAAGCTTCATTGAACATTGATGACAGATCATTGAGTTTGAAATACTGTTCAGCAGCAATATACGATGTTGCGTTGCACGATCGACTGTGCCATTGCACAATAAAAACTGGGTGATCTAACCTTCATAATGGTGTCACTAGGCAGTCCCTTCCACTGATACTACACTACTCAAATACATGTGTTCTTTTTTGCACCACCCTGTATTATCTAAAATAAGTTATTAGACACACTTTAAGCTGGCTTTGATTTATTGTATTAGAGTAGATAATCTGTTCAATATAAAACAAAATTTAGATAATAAAAACAAATGTAGAATTATGAATCTTTAATACTGATTTTACCTCATTGAAAGTCATAAGATCAAACAATACAACACAAAATGTCAAGCACGGTAGAACTATTACCTTGCTGTCACTTTTATCCCCCCTGATGCGTTTATGGTATTTACCACATTTGAAACTTGCTACTATACTGTAAAACTGTATTCTACAGTATTGTCTTTGTATTATGGGAATTGCACATCTTTTGGAATTTGTTTGTTTATAACAATATTATTGTTTTTCTTTCTAATGGTTGAATAAATATGATGTTGTATTGCATTACCATCTTTTCCAAGCAATCCTACAATCCTATACAAACATTGTTAAAAATACAAGTGATGTTTTAGCTAAAACTGAGACAATATGTTTAAACAAATTTATATGTGCAGGTGTGCTCCAGAGTGTATAAGCTACCTGAGGTTCACGTCAGCGTCAGATGTGTGGGCGTACGGAGTGACTCTGTGGGAGATGTTCAGTTACGGGTTCCAGCCGTGGGCCGCGCTCACAGGCCACCAAATACTAGAGGCCATAGACGAACCCAACTTTCAGGTCAGTAAGGAACATATTTACTAACACCTACTCAGCAATCTCGTAGTGAAAGAAGAAAAAACTGGTGATATTGCAAATTTTATCAGGTTTGCTGGCTTAAGTAATTCTGAGATTTAAAAAATGTAAAACATTTCTTATGATGCTCACATAGTGTACCGAGCATTATATCAACATGCTATTGAAATCATAATGTTTTCAAATGAAATCATGTTTTCGTTCCTGAAAATAAAGTTCTTTTTTAGGAATTCTCTAGCAATTTTAATTACAGTTTCATCATATATGTAGTAATTGAGTTACACTACAAATCACCATCTTTTCCAGAGCTCTGGTAGTGTAGAATAGGCGAATACAATGTTTCAGTTTGTTGGTAGCTTAAGAGACCATACGCCATACTTTTACACTATTTATCTAAGTATTTACATAGAATGCCGAAAATAGTATACAGTATCAAATTGTATCTTTCAGAGGCTAGAGCAGCCAGACTGCTGTCCGAAAGAATACTACTCTCTTTATGCTCAAATGTTGGCAACATGATCCGAACAAGAGGCCTCGCTTCGCTGATCTCATGTCGTTTACTACCTGATGTGAGTACTGTAACTGCTGTGTATTTTTTAAGTTAGGTTAGGTTAGTGATGTTTCACAATCCACTTGACTGTTTAGCATTGCTATATGTAGACATCATTTTAACGGCCACCAAGTACCATTCAGGCCATTCCAATTTTCAAATTCAGAATATCTTTGTTCAATCTTTTTATACAAAGCATTGCATAGGAATAGCCAGACAAATATTTATGCAATTCCTATTCAATCTTTTGTTAATAACACCCAGTACATAAATTATAATCATTAACCTCCCTCTTGGTATTGAAGAAGTCCTCAATTGAGTAAACAACGAGAAGAGATTTCTTTCTATAAATCTTACTTTTTCAAACATTTTTTTGAAATTTTCAGTAAATTTTTTTCCTCCGGTGTTATTTGAATTAGGTAATAGTTTAAGGGAACTTTTGTTTAATTATAAGTACTCAAATTGTGTTTATCCAAACTTTAAATTTAAAATAGGGTATTGTAATTGTGGGACTTTTGTTATGTTATTGAAGATCCAGTAAGTTTGGCTGGTAATATTTATATTACATTCAAAATATATACCAACTGTAAATAGCATGATATATTGATATTTCCCATTAAGGGAAAAAAGATAATTGTGGTTTGAAGAGTTGTTCGAGTACCCAACAGAAGTTTTTTAATACTTTGTCCTACATGAGCATCCAAACCATGAAGATGTTTTATTACCAACACATAAGTCCAACAGAAGTCCTTTAGGTTAAATTGTGGGTCCATCCTGTTATTACTAACCCTAAACACTTTGTACACACCTTTCTGGTTAAATGTAAGTCCTTGCATTTATAAAAATAATTTGGTTGGATGGAATTTTGTTACTTGATTGTTTGTTTACTTAAAAAGAAATTAAATTTGGAACTTTTCTGAATTTAAAAAAGAAGGTTTTTTAACCGTCCCTAATAAAATCATAAAATTTGTAATTTGAGAGTTATATCGGGTTTTGTAAATGTTCACAAAATAACAAAAGAGTAAAGGAATGTCCTGCATGTGTTGAAAGTATTGCCTGACATGTACAAACATGGGTGAAACCGTTCATTATGAAAAACAATCCGTGAGGGTAGATATTTTTGTGTTTGTACAAGACACGAACTTGTCAACACAGCCTGGTTTTGAGTGACTTGCATGGAAAATTTCAAAAGTAGAAGAAAATCAAATGGGCACACAATATATGGATTTGTTTATTAGTACAAAGCCGGAAGCAAAGTTGCAGGCAGTCCAGGAGCTGGGAGACGAGAGAGTGAGAAGAGAGAACAGCTGGTTGTACCGAGTGGGAGAAGTTCATCACAGTCCCTCCGACAAAGACGTGAGTAGTTTCTACCATCTTCATACTCTTCTACGTACAGACACTGATGCAACAGTGCTTGGGTTAACATTGTATTTCTAAGTTAGAACCATTGCAAGTTATTCTTGTTAGTTGTGTGGAAAATTCTTAGGATGCTGTAAAGTATCAAGTCCATGACACGATGGGCAGAGTTTATTTTTGGAAAAGCCATTACGTGGATAAAGATTAAACTAGTAGTTAACTATCTTTTGTTGTGATTTTATCTTAAGTCTAACTAACCAAAAATGTTGTGTTGAACTATGAAAGTTTAGCTAGTCTTTTACAGATTCTGGAATCTGGATAGTGTGAATTCCTCATAGATGATTTCAGTGTTGCCAGAACAAACTGTGGGGGAATAAAGATAAAGAAGGATTAACCCATGTTGTTGTGAGTCAGCGCCTGTGGCGGGGGTGGCAAACTGTTTGGATCAGAGGGAGTGGTCAACAGTTGGTAAAGACCCGACTCTACAACGCCTGCCCACACAGTGGCCTACGCTGGGGCAATAACCTAACCATCCAACAAGCCAGGGCAGTTCACCAGGGGTGGTGAGTGAATAAGTCGTAACTTGCCTTGATTGTACTTGTACATTTTTAATAGACGAGCCTTCTGACA